>NC_092147.1:87002728-87147728 GCF_045791955.1 Oncorhynchus clarkii lewisi | reverse complement strand
TGTTAACCTCATGTGAAATAGTTTGTGTCTGTTATAGTAACGTGAAATAGTTTGTGTCTGTTATAGTAACGTGAAATAGTTTGTGTCTGTTATAGTAACGTGAAATAGTTTGTGTCTGTTATAGTAACGTGAAATAGTTTGTGTCTGTTATAGTAACGTGCTGTTAACCTCATGTGAAATAGTTTGTGTCTGTTATAGTAACGTGAAATAGTTTGTGTCTGTTATAGTAACGTGAAATAGTTTGTGTCTGTTATAGTAACGTGCTGTTAACCTCATGTGAAATAGTTTGTGTCTGTTATAATAATGTGCTGTTAAACTCATGTGAAATAGTTTGTGTCTGTTATAGTAACGTGCTGTTAAACTCATGTGAAATAGTTTGTGTCTGTTATAATAATGTGCTGTTAACCTCATGTGAAATATTTTGTGTCTGTTATAGTAACGTGAAATAGTTTGTGTCTGTTATAGTAACGTGCTGTTAACCTCATGTGAAATAGTTTGTGTCTGTTATAATAATGTGCTGTTAAACTCATGTGAAATAGTTTGTGTCTGTTATAGTAACGTGCTGTTAAACTCATGTGAAATAGTTTGTGTCTGTTATAATAATGTGCTGTTAACCTCATGTGAAATAGTTTGTGTCTGTTATAGTAATGTGCTGTTAACCTCATGTGAAATAGTTTGTGTCTGTTATAATAATGTGAAATAGTTTGTGTCTGTTATAGTAACGTGCTGTTAAACTCATGTGAAATAGTTTGTGTCTGTTATAGTAATGTGCTGTTAACCTCATGTGAAATAGTTTGTGTCTGTTATAGTAACGTGAAATAGTTTGTGTCTGTTATAGTAACGTGAAATAGTTTGTGTCTGTTATAGTAACGTGAAATAGTTTGTGTCTGTTATAGTAACGTGAAATAGTTTGTGTCTGTTATAGTAACGTGCTGTTAACCTCATGTGAAATAGTTTGTGTCTGTTATAGTAACGTGAAATAGTTTGTGTCTGTTATAGTAACGTGAAATAGTTTGTGTCTGTTATAGTAACGTGCTGTTAACCTCATGTGAAATAGTTTGTGTCTGTTATAATAATGTGCTGTTAAACTCATGTGAAATAGTTTGTGTCTGTTATAGTAACGTGCTGTTAAACTCATGTGAAATAGTTTGTGTCTGTTATAATAATGTGCTGTTAACCTCATGTGAAATATTTTGTGTCTGTTATAGTAACGTGAAATAGTTTGTGTCTGTTATAGTAACGTGCTGTTAACCTCATGTGAAATAGTTTGTGTCTGTTATAATAATGTGCTGTTAAACTCATGTGAAATAGTTTGTGTCTGTTATAGTAACGTGCTGTTAAACTCATGTGAAATAGTTTGTGTCTGTTATAATAATGTGCTGTTAACCTCATGTGAAATAGTTTGTGTCTGTTATAGTAACGTGAAATAGTTTGTGTCTGTTATAGTAATGTGCTGTTAACCTCATGTGAAATAGTTTGTGTCTGTTATAGTAATGTGCTGTTAACCTCATGTGAAATAGTTTGTGTCTGTTATAATAATGTGCTGTTAACCTCATGTGAAATAGTTTGTGTCTGTTATAGTAACGTGCTGTTAACCTCATGTGAAATAGTTTGTGTCTGTTATAGTAACGTGCTGTTAACCTCATGTGAAATAGTTTGTGTCTGTTATAGTAACGTGAAATAGTTTGTGTCTGTTATAGTAACGTGAAATAGTTTGTGTCTGTTATAGTAACGTGCTGTTAACCTCATGTGAAATAGTTTGTGTCTGTTATAGTAACGTGCTGTTAAACTCATGCGAAATAGTTTGTGTCTGTTATAGTAACGTGCTGTTAAACTCATGTGAAATAGTTTGTGTCTGTTATAGTAACGTGCTGTTAAACTCATGTGAAATAGTTTGTGTCTGTTATAATAATGTGCTGTTAAACTCATGTGAAATAGTTTGTGTCTGTTATAATAATGTGCTGTTAAACTCATGTGAAATAGTTTGTGTCTGTTATAGTAACGTGCTGTTAAACTCATGTGAAATAGTTTGTGTCTGTTATAGTAACGTGCTGTTAACCTCATGTGAAATAGTTTGTGTCTGTTATAGTAACGTGCTGTTAAACTCATGTGAAATAGTTTGTGTCTGTTATAGTAACGTGCTGTTAAACTCATGTGAAATAGTTTGTGTCTGTTATAGTAATGTGCTGTTAACCTCATGTGAAATAGTTTGTGTCTGTTATAGTAACGTGAAATAGTTTGTGTCTGTTATAGTAATGTGCTGTTAAACTCATGTGAAATAGTTTGTGTCTGTGAATGTACCCTCCTGTGAACAAAAATTTCCTTGGAAGAGAACTAAACTAGTCTGTTCTGTTCTGCAGTTTGGACAAAGCTCTTCACTCTGCTGGCATCAGTTCTGGCTTCATGGTGTTTGGCACCAACCTGACCAACCCTCTGAATGAACTCCTGCTGACTCTACAGCCTGTGAGTACTGTTTGTGTGTCTGTGTGTAGATGAATGCACTTACTGTAAGTCGCTCTGAATAAGAACGTCTGCTAAATGACAAAACGGTTAAGTGTTTGTGTGTGTATATGTGTATGCCATGTGTGTCTGCGCGCAGCCTGGGAGTATACTGAAGCCCTCTTTCCTTAAAGTGGGATAATGTTCCATGCCTTTGGCCTCAGTGGGATAATGTTCCATGCCGTTGGCCTCAGTGGGATAATGTTCCATGCTGTTGGCCTCAGTGGGATAATGTGCCATGCCGTTGGCCTCAGTGGGATAATGTTCCATGCCGTTGACCTCAGTGGGATAATGTTCCATTCCGTTGGCCTCAGTGGGATGATGTTCCTTGTCGTTAGCCTCAGTGGGATAATGTTCCATGCCGTTGGCCTCAGTGGGATAATGTTCCATGTCGTTGACCTCAGTGGGATAATGTTCCATGCCGTTGGCCTCAGTGGGATAATGTTCCATGCCGTTGACCTCAGTGGGATAATGTTCCATGTCGTTGACCTCAGTGGGATAATGTTCATGTCGTTGACCTCAGTGGGATAGTGTTCCTTGACGTTGGCCTCAGTGGGATAATGTTCCTTGTCGTTGGCCTCAGTGGGATAATGTTCCATGTCGTTGACCTCAGTGGGATAATGTTCCCATGTCGTTGGCCTCAGTGGGATAATGTTCCTTGTCGTTGGCCTCAGTGGGATAATGTTCCTATGTCGTTGACCTCAGTGGGATAATGTTCCCATGTCGTTGACCTCAGTGGGATAATGTTCCATGTCGTTGACCTCAGTGGGATAATGTTCCCATGTCGTTGACCTCAGTGGGATCATGTTCCATGTCATTGACCTCAGTGGGATAATGTTCCATGTCGTTGGCCTCAGTGGGATAATGTGCCATGTCGTTGACCTCAGTGGGATAATGTTCCATGTCGTTGACCTCAGTGGGATAATGTTCCATGTCATTGACCTCAGTGGGATAATGTTCCATGCTGTTGGCCTCAGTGGGATAATGTTCATAATTTTAACTTTTAGATATTACTTTATCAGAAGTGTGGAATGGTAAGTTGGCTCGGTAGAGATTTAAATGAGTAGTTCAATGTAGTTTACTTTAATTTGATGTTAGTAGTGGAATGGTAAGTGTTCCGGTGCCTTGGTATATAATCGCTCCATTGCCACCCTTCGTCATCGTTGTCAAATCAGCTAATTAGATCAAGAAGTACTAGAGAAAGAATGAGTCCCAAATGGCACTCCATTCCCTATATAGTGCACTACTTTTGACAAGATCCCTATGGGCCCAGGTTAAAAGTAGTGCACTATATATGGAATAAGGCGCCATTTTGGGACACAGCCAGAGAGAAGTCCTGGCCGTTGATTTCTGCAATTAGAGTAGGATACTTTAATTAAAATATATTATTCCCCTAGGACCCATGGTGAAGGAGAATAATCACCACATTACTGGAGGATTCATAATGTCTTCTCTGTGATGTGAATGACCAAAACCCTGGGTTCCTAATCCCTACATAGCGCACTACTTTTGAGAGATAGAGAGAGAGTTGTTGACATTATATAGAACATAGGCTGCTATTTGAGATCATCCAGACCCTGATTGGCTTGTAGGAGGATATGATGATGGGAATTGTAAAGGTCACAGTGTATCCTACTATTTAAAATGCATGTCAAGCCCAGTCGGAGTTATGAGTGTAAAGCTGCCAAAGTGCCAGGCATTAACATTTCCTCCACAGTGTCGTGCAGCCAAAGCAACTTATTGGACAGTCCTTTTCCCTCAGCATGACTTTCAAAGGGTTTTCAAAAACTTTTAAATATATTAGTTTTTGAGCGACCCACTGAAGCGAACACACAGCTAGACACACACACACACACACACACCTACAGTTTCTCAATATGTATACTACCATGCTCCATACTACCATGCTCCATACTTTCATGCTCTGAGTGCATTCTCTGAAGACGTTCTCTTGAGTACGTTCCTGTATTACCTCACGCCGAGCAGCACTCCCCCTACTGTATTACCTCACGCTGAGCAGCACTCCCTCTACTGTATTACCTCACGCTGAGCAGCACTCCCCCTACTGTATTATCTCACACTGAGCAGCACTCCCCCTACTGTATTACCTCACACTGAGCAGCACTCCCCCTACTGTATTACCTCACACTGAGCAGCACTCCCCCTACTGTATTACCTCACGCTGAGCAGCACTCCCCCTACTGTATTATCTCACGCTGAGCAGCACTCCCCCTACTGTATTACCTCACACTGAGCAGCACTCCCCCTACTGTATTACCTCACACTGAGCAGCACTCCCCCTACTGTATTACCTCACGCTGAGCAGCACTCCCCCTACTGTATTACCTCACGCTGAGCAGCACTACCCCTACTGTATTATCTCACACTGAGCAGCACTCCCCCTACTGTATTACCTCACACTGAGCAGCACTCCCCCTACTGTATTACCTCACGCTGAGCAGCACTCCCCCTACTGTATTATCTCACGCTGAGCAGCACTTCCGGCGCCGACAGAGATGGCCGCCTCGCTTCGCGTTCCTAGGAAACTATGCAGTTTTTTGTTTTTTTACGTGTTATTTCTTACATTAGTACCCCAGGTCATCTTAGGTTTCATTACATACAGTCGAGAAGAACTACTGAATATAAGATCAGCATCAACTCACCATCAGTACGACCAAGAATATGTTTTTCGCGACGCGGATCCTGTGTTCTGCCTTACAAACAGGACAACGGAGTGGATCCTATGCAGCGACCCAAAAAAACGACTCCGAAAGAGAGGGAAACGAGGCGGTCTTCTGGTCAGACTCCGGAGACGGGCACAGCGCCCACCACTCCCTAGCATTCTTCTTGCCAATGTCCAGTCTCTTGACAACAAGGTTGATGAAATCCGAGCAAGGGTAGCATTCCAGAGGGACATCAGAGACTGTAACGTTCTTTGCTTCACGGAAACGTGGCTTACTGGAGAGACGCTATCCGAAGCGGTGCAGCCAACAGGTTTCTCCACGCATCGCGCAGACAGGAAAAAACATCTTTCTGGTAAAAAGAGGGGCGGGGGCGTATGCCTTATGACTAACGTGACATGGTGCGATGAAAGAAACATACAGGAACTCAAATCCTTCTGTTCACCTGATTTAGAATTCCTCACAATCAAATGTAGACCGCATTATCTACCAAGAGAATTCTCTTCGATTATAATCACAGCCGTATATATCCCCCCCCAAGCAGACACATCGATGGCTCTGAACGAACTTTATTTAACTCTCTGCAAACTGGAAACAATTTATCCGGAGGCTGCATTCATTGTAGCTGGGGATTTTAACAAGGCTAATCTGAAAACAAGACTCCCCAAATTTTATCAGCATATCGATTGCGCAACCAGGGGAGGAAAGACCTTGGACCATTGTTACTCTAACTTCCGCGACGCATATAAGGCCCTGCCCCGCCCCCCTTTCGGAAAAGCTGACCACGACTCCATTTTGTTGATCCCTGCCTACAGACAGAAACTAAAACAAGAGGCTCCCACGCTGAGGTCTGTCCAACGCTGGTCCGACCAAGCTGACTCCACACTCCAAGACTGCTTCCATCACGTGGACTGGGAGATGTTTCGTATTGCGTCAGATAACAACATTGACGAATACGCTGATTCGGTGTGCGAGTTCATTAGAACGTGCGTTGAAGATGTCGTTCCCATAGCAACGATTAAAACATTCCCTAACCAGAAACCGTGGATTGATGGCAGCATTCGTGTGAAACTGAAAGCGCGAACCACTGCTTTTAATCAGGGCAAGGTGTCTGGTAACATGACCGAATACAAACAGTGCAGCTATTCCCTCCGCAAGGCTATCAAACAAGCTAAGCGCCAGTACAGAGACAAAGTAGAATCTCAATTCAACGGCTCAGACACAAGAGGCATGTGGCAGGGTCTACAGTCAATCACGGACTACAGGAAGAAACCCAGCCCAGTCACGGACCAGGATGTCTTGCTCCCAGGCAGACTAAATAACTTTTTTGCCCGCTTTGAGGACAATACAGTGCCACTGACACGGCCTGCAACGAAAACATGCGGTCTCTCCTTCACTGCAGCCGAGGTGAGTAAGACATTTAAACGTGTTAACCCTCGCAAGGCTGCAGGCCCAGATGGCATCCCCAGCCGCGCCCTCAGAGCATGCGCAGACCAGCTGGCCGGTGTGTTTACGGACATATTCAATCAATCCCTATACCAGTCTGCTGTTCCCACATGCTTCAAGAGGGCCACCATTGTTCCTGTTCCCAAGAAAGCTAAGGTAACTGAGCTAAATGACTACCGCCCCGTAGCACTCACATCCGTCATCATGAAGTGCTTTGAGAGACTAGTCAAGGACCATATCACCTCCACCCTACCTGACACCCTAGACCCACTCCAATTTGCTTACCGCCCAAATAGGTCCACAGACGATGCAATCTCAACCACACTGCACACTGCCCTAACCCATCTGGACAAGAGGAATACCTATGTGAGAATGCTGTTCATCGACTACAGCTCGGCATTCAACACCATAGTACCCTCCAAGCTCGTCATCAAGCTCGAGACCCTGGGTCTCGACCCCGCCCTGTGCAACTGGGTACTGGACTTCCTGACGGGCCGCCCCCAGGTGGTGAGGGTAGGCAACAACATCTCCTCCCCGCTGATCCTCAACACTGGGGCCCCACAAGGTTGCGTTCTGAGCCCTCTCCTGTACTCCCTGTTCACCCACGACTGCGTGGCCACGCACGCCTCCAACTCAATCATCAAGTTTGCGGACGACACAACAGTGGTAGGCTTGATTACCAACAACGATGAGACGGCCTACAGGGAGGAGGTGAGGGCCCTCGGAGTGTGGTGTCAGGAAAACAACCTCACACTCAACGTCAACAAAACTAAGGAGATGATTGTGGACTTCAGGAAACAGCAGAGGGAACACCCCCCTATCCACATCGATGGAACAGTAGTGGAGAGGGTAGCAAGTTTTAAGTTCCTCGGCATACACATCACAGACAAACTGAATTGGTCCACTCACACAGACAGCATCGTGAAGAAGGCGCAGCAGCGCCTCTTCAACCTCAGGAGGCTGAAGAAATTCGGCTTGTCACCAAAAGCACTCACAAACTTCTACAGATGCACAATCGAGAGCATCCTGGCGGGCTGTATCACCGCCTGGTATGGCAACTGCACCGCCCTCAACCGTAAGGCTCTCCAGAGGGTAGTGAGGTCTGCACAACGCATCACCGGGGGCAAACTACCTGCCCTCCAGGACACCTACACCACCCGATGTCACAGGAAGGCCATAAAGATCATCAAGGACATCAACCACCCGAGCCACTGCCTGTTCACCCCGCTATCATCCAGAAGGCGAGGTCAGTACAGGTGCATCAAAGCTGGGACCGAGAGACTGAAAAACAGCTTCTATCTCAAGGCCATCAGACTGTTAAACAGCCACCACTAACACTGAGTGGCTGCTGCCAACACACTGACACTGACTCAACTCCAGCCACTTTAATAATGGGAATTGATGGGAAATGATGTAAATATATCACTAGCCACTTTAAACAATGCTACCTTATATAAATGTTACTTACCCTACATTATTCATCTCATATGCATACGTATATACTGTACTCTATATCATCGACGGTATCCTTATGTAATACATGTATCACTAGCCACTTTATACTATACTATGCCACTTTGTTTACATACTCATCTCATTTGTACATACTGTACCCGATACCATCTACTGTATCTTGCCTATGCTGCTCTGTACCATCACTCATTCATATATCCTTATGTACATATTCTTTATCCCCTTACACTGTGTACAAGACAGTAGTTTTGGAATTGTTAGTTAGATTACTTGTTATTACTGCATTGTCGGAACTAGAAGCACAAGCATTTCGCTACACTCGCATTAACATCTGCTAACCATGTGTATGTGACAAATAAAATTTGATTTGATTTGATTTGTATTACCTCACACTGAGCAGCACTCCCCCTACTGTATTACCTCACGCCGAGCAGCACTCCCCCTACTGTATTACCTCACGTCGAGCAGCACTCCCCCTACTGTATTATCTCACACTGAGCAGCACTCCCCCTACTGTATTACCTCACGCTGAGCAGCAATCCCCCTACTGTATTACCTCACACTGAGCAGCACTACCCCTACTGTATTACCTCACGCTGAGCAGCACTCCCCCTACTGTATTACCTCACGTCGAGCAGCACTCCCCCTACTGTATTATCTCACACTGAGCAGCACTCCCCCTACTGTATTACCTCACGCTGAGCAGCACTCCCTCTACTGTATTACCTCACGCTGAGCAGCACTCCCCCTACTGTATTATCTCACACTGAGCAGCACTCCCCCTACTGTATTACCTCACACTGAGCAGCACTCCCCCTACTGTATTACCTCACACTGAGCAGCACTCCCCCTACTGTATTACCTCACGCTGAGCAGCACTCCCCCTACTGTATTATCTCACGCTGAGCAGCACTCCCCCTACTGTATTACCTCACACTGAGCAGCACTCCCCCTACTGTATTACCTCACACTGAGCAGCACTCCCCCTACTGTATTACCTCACGCTGAGCAGCACTCCCCCTACTGTATTACCTCACGCTGAGCAGCACTACCCCTACTGTATTATCTCACACTGAGCAGCACTCCCCCTACTGTATTACCTCACACTGAGCAGCACTCCCCCTACTGTATTACCTCACGCTGAGCAGCACTCCCCCTACTGTATTATCTCACGCTGAGCAGCACTCCCCCTACTGTATTACCTCACACTGAGCAGCACTCCCCCTACTGTATTACCTCACGCCGAGCAGCACTCCCCCTACTGTATTACCTCACGTCGAGCAGCACTCCCCCTACTGTATTATCTCACACTGAGCAGCACTCCCCCTACTGTATTACCTCACACTGAGCAGCACTCCCCCTACTGTATTACCTCACGCTGAGCAGCACTCCCCCTACTGTATTACCTCACGTCGAGCAGCACTCCCCCTACTGTATTATCTCACACTGAGCAGCACTCCCCCTACTGTATTACCTCACGCTGAGCAGCACTCCCCCTACTGTATTACCTCACGTCGAGCAGTACTCCCCCTACTGTATTACCTCACACTGAGCAGCACTCCCCCTACTGTATTACCTCACACTGAGCAGCACTACCCCTACTGTATTACCTCACGCTGAGCAGCACTCCCCCTACTGTATTACCTCACGTCGAGCAGCACTCCCCCTACTGTATTATCTCACACTGAGCAGCACTCCCCCTACTGTATTACCTCACGCTGAGCAGCAATCCCCCTACTGTATTACCTCACACTGAGCAGCACTCCCCCTACTGTATTACCTCACGCTGAGCAGCACTCCCCCTACTGTATTACCTCACGCTGAGCAGCACTCCCCCTACTGTATTACCTCACGCTGAGCAGCACTCCCTGAACTGTATTACCTCACGCTGAGCAGCACTCCCCCTACTGTATTACCTTAACACTGAGCAGCACTCCCCCTACTGTATTACCTCACGCTGAGCAGCACTCCCCCTATGCATGGTAAATGCCAATTCTTCGTCTGTAGCTAACAGTACTAGTAGCTAGTTAGCCCTATTGACTTAGGCTTGCGACCTATGCACACTACAGTGGGTATTGTAGGCAAGTAAACATTCCAAAATTAACACTGCATGTATTTATTAACGTATCAAGATAAGATATGGTAGTCAGGCAACATATGACATGTTAATAGGAAATGTTACAATCCAAAGTCTGAGTTTATTTTGCCATTGATTTAAAAAAAATAAATGCAGTAATTTTCTACGTGGCTGCGTCCTATTTCTTTGCATACTCTCCGTTGAAGCTTGCATGGATGGATGCTTCAAAATATGTACAAACGGAGTACACATCAGAGAAGTGCCCTCCGTGCTCCGTTTCACATACTTTGATTTGGACTCCTACTTTGACCGTCCCATGCAACAATTTGCGTGCTCAGAGCCCTGTAGTATACGTTTGGAGAAACACCACTAGACACACATACACACCTCGCATTTCAACACTCTCCATTGTCTTGACTACATCCTTTGAGGATTAATGGGCCAGGACAGAGTGTTACAGTATAGCAGACTACTACCAGGACAGAGTGTTACAGACCAGCAGACTACCACCAGGACAGAGTGTTACAGTATAGCAGACTACTACCAGGACAGAGTGTTACAGTATAGCAGACTACTACCAGGACAGAGTGTTACAGTATAGCAGACTACTACCAGGACAGAGTGTTACAGACCAGCAGACTACTACCAGGACAGAGTGTTACAGACCAGCAGACTACTACCAGGACAGAGTGTTACAGACCAGCAGACTACTACCAGGACAGAGTGTTACAGACCAGCAGACTACTACCAGGACAGAGTGTTACAGTATAGCAGATTACTACCAGGACAGAGTGTTACAGACCAGCAGACTACTACCAGGACAGAGTGTTACAGTGTAGCAGACTACTACCAGGACAGAGTGTTACAGTATAGCAGACTACTACCAGGACAGAGTGTTACAGTATAGCAGACTACTACCAGAACAGAGTGTTACAGACCAGCAGACTACTACCAGGACAGAGTGTTACAGACCAGCAGACTACTACCAGGACAGAGTGTTACAGACCAGCAGACTACTACCAGGACAGAGTGTTACAGACCAGCAGACTACTACCAGGACAGAGTGTTACAGACCAGCAGACTACTACCAGGACAGAGTGTTACAGACCAGCAGACTACTGATGCTAATTGCCCCATCTCAAAACAGCTCTGTGTGTGTGTGGATATTGGAATGATTACACACTGTCTCTCTGTATCTCTCACACTCTCTGTCTCTCTCTCTGTCTCTCTCTCTGTCTCTCTCTCTCTGTCTCTCTCTCTCTGTCTCTCTCTCTCTGTCTCTCTCTGTCTCTGTCTCTGTCTCTCTCTGTCTCTTTCTCTCTCTCTGTCTCTCTCTCTGTCTCTCTGTCTGTCTCTCTCTCTGTCTCTCTCTCTCTGTCTCTCTCTCTCTGTCTCTCTCTCTCTCTCTGTCTCTCTCTCTCTCTGTCTCTCTCTCTCTGTCTCTCTCTCTCTGTCTCTCTCTCTCTGTCTCTGTCTGTCTCTTTCTCTCTCTCTGTCTCTCTCTCTGTCTCTCTCTGTGTATCTAACCTTTGACCTGATGTCTCCCAGGTGTTCCCGTTGGATTATGTCCTGATCACTGTCATCACCATGTACTTTGTGTTCACCTCCATGGCCGGCATCAGGAACTTGGGCATCTGGTTCTTCTGGATACGGGTCAGGACAGCTCCCCCCCCCCCACACACACACACACACACCTAGGCACACACACACACACACTCGCCCTTTCATAGAGTATTCACAATAATTCACATAATAGAAGATTTGTATCATTATGTCTCATCTCATTGCTACATCTATGTGTGGTAGATGAACCTGCTTTTGCTGTTTCTCCATGATTATCAAATCAAATCAAATGTATT
This sequence comes from Oncorhynchus clarkii lewisi, assembly GCF_045791955.1. Lineage (NCBI taxonomy): Eukaryota > Metazoa > Chordata > Actinopteri > Salmoniformes > Salmonidae > Oncorhynchus > Oncorhynchus clarkii. The sequence goes on along the minus strand of NC_092147.1, from coordinate 87,135,693 downwards.
TATATAGCCCTTCGTACATCAGCTGATATCTCAAAGTGCTGTACAGAAACCCAGCCTAAAACCCCAAACATCAAGCAATGCAGGTGTCTGCATTATCTTTCAGACGTATCTATAACTGCATGGTTCCTGTCTCTATCACCTCCTAGGAGACATGCTCTATTGTTTTTAACTAGCTGGAAGACATACTAATCTAACTGACAGCAGACATACTATTTATAACTGCATGTTTCCTGTCTCTATCACTTCCTAGAAGACATTCTCTATTGTTTTTAACTAGCTGGAATACATACTAATCTAACTGACAGCAGACATAATCACCTAACTGACAACAGACATAATCACTTAACTGACAGCAGACATAATCACCTAACTGACAACAGACATTATCACTTAACTGACAGCAGACATAATCACCTAACTTACAACAGACACTATCACCTAACTGACAGCAGACATAATCACCTAACTGACAACAGACATTATCACTTAACTGACAGCAGACATAATCACCTAACTGACAACAGACATTATCACTTAACTGACAGCAGACGTAATCACCTAAGTGACAACAGACATTATCACTTAACTGACAGCAGACATAATCACCTAACTGACAACAGACAGTATCACTTAACTGACAGCAGACATAATCACCTAACTGACAACAGACATTATCACTTAACTGACAGCAGACGTAATCACCTAACTGACTGCAGACGTAATCACCTAACTGACAACAGAGGTAATCACCTAACTGACACTAGACATTATCACTTAACTGACAGCAGACATACTAATCTAACTGAACTGTGTTGTCTGACAGCAGACATACTAATCTAACTGAACTGTGTTGTCTGACAGCAGACATACTAATCTAACTGAACTGTGTTGTCTGACAGCAGACATACTAATCTAACTGAACTGTGTTGTCTGACAGCAGACATACTAATCTAACTGAACTGTGTTGTCTGACAGCAGACATACTAATCTAACTGAACTGTGTTGTCTGACAGCAGACATACTAATCTAACTGAACTGTGTTGTCTGACAGCTGTACAAGATCAGACCCAAGAGAACCCGTCCCCAGGCCCTCCTCTTCCTCTGCATGATTCTACTGCTGATTGTCCTTCACACCAGCTTCATGATCTACAGCCTGGCCCCGCAGTACGTCATGTACGGGAGCCAGAACTACCTGCTGCAGGTGACCCCAGGCTGGGTGTGTGGGGGAGGGCTGGGTGTGTCTGGGGATGGGGTATGTGTGTGTGTGTGTGTCTGGGCGGTCTGGGGTGGGGTGGAGGGGGTGGGGGTGTGTCTGGGGGGGGGGGGGGTCAATCAATCAATCAAATGTATTTATAAAGCCCTTCTTACATCAGCTGATGTCACAAAGTGCTGTACAGAAACCCAGCCTAAAATCCCAAACAGCAAGCAATGCAGGTGTAGAAGCACGATGGCTAGGAAAAACTCCCTAGAAAGCCCAGAACCGAGGAAGAAACCTAGAGAGGAACCAGGTTATGGGGGGTGGCCTGTCCTCTTTTGGCTGTGCCGGGTGGAGATTATACCAGAACATGGCCAAGATGTTAAAATGTTCATAGATGACCAGCAGGGTCAAATAATAATAATCACAATGGTTGTAGAGGGTGCAACAAGTCAGCACCTCAGGAGTAAATGTCAGTTGGCTTTTCAGGGCCGATCATTCAGAGTATCTCTACCGCTCCTGCTGTCTCTAGAGAGTTGAAAACAGCAGGTCTGGGACAGATAGCACGTCCGGTGAACAGGTCAGGGTTCCATAGCCGCAGGCAGAACAGTTGAATCTGGAGCAGCAGCACGACTAGGTGGACTTGGGACAGCAAGGAGTCATCATGCCAGGTAGTCCTGAGGCATGGTCCTAGGACTCAGGTCCTCTGAGACAGTAAAAGAAAGAGAGAAAAAGAAAGAGAGAATTAGAGAGAGCATACTTAAATTCACACAGGACACCGGATAAGACAGGAGAAATACTCCAGATATAACAGACTGACCCTAGCCCCCCGACACAAACTACTGCAGAGTAAATATTGGAGGCTGAGGCAGTAGGAGTTGGTAGACACTGTGGCCCCGTCCGACGATACCCCCGGACAGGGCCAAACAGGCAGGATATAACCCCACCCACTTTGCCAAAGCACAGCCCCCACACCACTAGAGGGATATCTTCAACCACCAACTTACCATCCTGAGAAAATGGCCGAGTATAGCCCACAAAGATCTCCGCCACGGCACAACCCAAGGGGGGGCGCCAACCCTGACAGGATGACCACATCAGTGACTCAACCCACTCAAGTGACGCACCCCTGCTAGGGACGGCATGGAAGAGCACCAGTAAGCCAGTGACTCAGCCCCTGTAATAGGGTTAGAGGCAGAGAATCCCAGTGGAGAGGGGGGAACCGGCCAGGCAGAGGCAGCAAGGGCGGTTCGTTGCTCCAGTGCCTTTCCGTTCACCTTCACACTCCTGGGCCAGACTACACTCAATCATAGGACCTACTGAAGAGATGAGTCTTCAATAAAGACTTAAAAGTTGAGACCAAGTCTGCGTCTCTCACATGGGTAGGCAGACCATTCCACAAAAATTTTGCCCATGTAATTCTTTGTAGGTTAGCAGTAAAACCTTGAAATCAGCCCTTGCCTTAACAGGAAGCCAGTGTAGAGAGGCTAGCACTGGAGTAATATGATCAAATGTTTTGGTTCTAGTCAAGATTCTAGCAGCCGTGTTTAGCATTAACTGAAGTTTATTTAGTGCTTTATCCAGGTAGCCGGATAGTAGAGCCGGAAAGTAGAGCATTGCAGTAGTTTAACCTAGAAATGACAAAAGCATGGATGAACTTTTCTGCATAATTTTTGGACAGAAAGTTTCTGATTTTTACAATGTTACGTAGATGGAAAAAAGCTGTCCTTGAAACAGTCTTGATATGTTCTTCAAAAGGTTGAGAGTGTCTGGGGGGGAGGGGTCATATCTTGTGTAAAAAAGCAAGTCATTAATAATGTTAGAACTCTAAGCAAAGATATTTTAATGAGTGCAAATCCACATCACAAACACACACCAATACTGTTCACCCCTATACCCAGCCTCATTCATCATCTCTCTCTCTGTCCTTAATACCATTGTCTCCTTCTGATCCATTGGAACAGGGAACCAGGGGATTTATAACTTAAACCCTGCTATAACATTCTTCCATTTGGGTATCACTGTCAATTTGGGTGGATTATATCTAACAAACTGAAGGAGTGAGGAGTAAGGGTTCCATCCTCCTGAATCTTCCTGAAGGAGAGGAGGGTTCCATCCTCCTGAAGGAGTGAGGGTTCCATCCTCCTGAAGGAGTGATGGTTCCATCCTCCTGAATCCTCGTGAAGGAGTGAGGGTTCCATCCTCCTGATGGAGTGAGGGTTTCATCCTCCTGACTCCTCCTGAAGGAGAGTGGGTTCCATCCTCCTGACTCCTCCTAAAGGAGTGAGGGTTCCATCCTCCTGAATCCTCCTAAAGGAGTGAGGGTTCCATCCTCCTGAATCCTCCTAAAGGAGTGAGGGTTCCATCCTCCTGAATCCTCCTAAAGGAGTGAGGGTTCCATCCTCCTGAATCCTCCTAAAGGAGTGAGGGTTCCATCCTCCTGAATCCCCCTAAAGGAGTGAGGGTTCCATCCTCCTGAATCCCCCTAAAGGAGAGTGGGTTCCATCCTCCTGAATCCCCCTAAAGGAGTGAGGGTTCCATCCTCCTGACTCCTCCTAAAGGAGTGAGGGTTCCATCCTCCTGAATCCTCCTAAAGGAGTGAGGGTTCCATCCTCCTGAATCCTCCTAAAAGAGTGAGGGTTCCATCCTCCTGAATCCTCCTGAAGGGGTAAGGTTTACATCCTCCCAAATCCTCCTGAAGGAGTGAGGGTTCCATCCTCCTGAATCCTCCTAAAGGCTTTGGTTCATGATTGGTTGGAGGATAAACATGTGCTTTTAAATGTAAATGGCAGCACAACAAAATATGATAACGAACAGTTATTATATTAGCTACATTAGTTGCATTAGTGCATTAGCTGCCTTAGCCTCATTAGCTACATTAGCCTCATTAGCTACATTAGCTGCCTTAGCCTCATTAGCTACATTAGCTGTCTTAGGCTCATTAGCCACATTAGCCTCATTAGCTACCTTAGCTGCCTTAGCTACACACCTTGGTGGAACACAATGATGGCCATACATGTTTTATTTTCTGGATTGCAGTTGAGTTGAATGGAAAACTGTGTACGCTTAGTTAGTTTAAGTGCACATCCTTCATATTATAGCAAACAAACAGTACTGGATACTTTGTTTGCTATGGACAAGAGAAACATGCCTCTTTTTGTGTGTGTGTTTGATCAGAGCCCGATGCCACCAGAGAATAATACCACTTGGACTACCAAGACCTGTGATGCCGACGCACCTCAAGGTAAGACTGCCAGCTACACACACACACACACACACACACACACGAAGACTATCTCTAGCAGTACAGCAAGATGCTATATTTTTTCCATACGTAGAGACCTACCAGTCCATCAGAGGAAAGAAGACTCGGGATAAAGAAGGAAGCGTGTAATATATAATGAACACATTAGAATATATGTTCAATGTTTAATATCTCACAAAAGGGCTACATCCCAAATGGCACCCTATTCCCTATTTAGTGCACTACTTTCTACCATGGGCCTTGGTCAAAAGTATTGCACTAAATAATGACTGGGGTGGCATTTTGGACACAGACAAAGAGATGGTGGTGTAGAGGCGAGTTATCCTCATGCCCAACAGTGGTACACAAGACCTTCTTTGGTATCATTCATTATTCAACCAAGATGAATTAATGTCAAGGACAAGCATTTACTGATGGATTACATGGCCTCCTAGCCTCCTCAATAGTTACTACGGTGAAGTCAGCCATGCAGACACAAACGGGAATATGCATCATTCCTATTCCAGCGAGCTGGATCACATGCATTTATTCATCCTGCCTAATGCTCGAGGCAGAGCGGGCCTGTCTTAGATAGTGTATGTTTCCCAAATGGCACCCTATTCCTTATGTAGTGCACTACATTAGACTGAGAGCCTTATCAAAAGGACTGCACTATATAGGGCAGGGGTATTCAACTCTTACCCTACGAGGTCCGGAGCCTGCAGGGTTTTCTGTTCTACCTGATAATGAATTGCACCCACCTGGTGTCCCAGGTCTAAATCAGTCCCTGTGTTTTCCACGTTTGGGAGGAAGTGCTCAGGGACGAAGGTGGCTCAGAGGGAGAGATGTGGGGATACAGTACTTCAGAGAAGTTGGAGTTGTAAGGTGGCTCAGAGGGAGAGATGTGGGGATACAGTACTTCAGAGAAGTTGGAGTTGTAAGGTGGCTCAGAGGGAGAGATGTGGAGATACAGTACTTCAGAGAAGTTGGAGTTGTAAGGTGGCTCAGAGGGAGAGATGTGGGGATACAGTACTTCAGAGAAGTTGGAGTTGTAAGGTGGCTCAGAGGGAGAGATGTGGGGATACAGTACTTCAGAGAAGTTGGAGTTGTAAGGTGGCTCAGAGGGAGAGATGTGGAGATACAGTACTTCAGAGAAGTTGGAGTTGTAAGGTGGCTCAGAGGGAGAGATGTGGGGATACAGTACTTCAGAGAAGTTGGAGTTGTAAGGTGGCTCAGGGGGAGAGATGTGGGGATACAGTACTTCAGAGAAGTTGGAGTTGTAAGGTGGCTCAGAGGGAGGGATGTGGGGATACAGTACTTCAGAGAAGTTGGAGTTGTAAGGTGGCTCAGAGGGAGAGATGTGGGGATACAGTACTTCAGAGAAGTTGGAGTTGTAAGGTGGCTCAGAGGGAGAGATGTGGGGATACAGTACTTCAGAGAAGTTGGAGTTGTAAGGTGGCTCAGAGGGAGAGATGTGGGGATACAGTCCTTCAGAGAAGTTGGAGTTGTAAGGTGGCTCAGAGGGAGAGATGTGGGGATACAGTCCTTCAGAGAAGTTGGAGTTGTAAGGTGGCTCAGAGGGAGAGATGTGAGGATACAGTACTTCAGAGAAGTTGGAGTTGTAAGGTGGCTCAGAGGGAGAGATGTGGGGATACAGTACTTCAGAGAAGTTGGAGTTGTAAGGTGGCTCAGAGGGAGAGATGTGGGGATACAGTACTTCAGAGAAGTTGGAGTTGTAAGGTGGCTCAGAGGGAGAGATGTGGGGATACAGTACTTCAGAGAAGTTGGAGCTCTGAGCTGGTGCAGGTGGCTCACAGGGTGAGAGGTTGGATACAGTGGTCTAGTGGAGTTGAAGTCGTGGCTATCGTTAACCCACACTGGGTGGTTGCACCAACTGAAATTCTAATGATTTTAGATTAGAGCTAATGTAGATTTTGTAAAATCAACCACCAACAAACATACCGGTCGGCTGTTGTTTTTGTTCTTTTGCGACCTCTGAAATATTAGCTTGTGCATAATGAAAACAGCTTTCCAAAGCTGTCAATTATATGCATAGTCGAGCATTTTTTCGTGACAAAATATTGCGCTTAAAACGGGCACGTTTTTTTATCCAATAATGAAATAGCGCCCCCATAGACTCAACTCGTTAAAAATATTCCAACTCATGCTTCCTGTTTGCAAAAAAAGTAAAATAAAACAGCAAAAGAATGTGGCATTTTCTCAAGCATGGTGGTGACTGCATCAAGTTATGGGTATGAATCTTTTAGAATAAAACCCCCCAAAAAGAATAGAGCTTAGCACAGGCAAAATCCTAGAAGAAAACCTTGTTCAGTCTGCTTTCCACCAGACACTGGAAGACAAATTAACCTTTCAGCTGGACAACAACCTGAAACACAAGGCCAAATATACATTGGAGTTGCTTACCGAGACAACGTTGAGTAGCCTAGTTACAGTTTTGACTTAAATCGGCTTGAAAATCTATGGCAAGACTTGAAAATGGCTCTCCAGCAATGATCAGCAACCAACTTAACAGAGCTTGAAGAATTGTAAAAATAAAAATGTGCAAATATTGCACAATCCAGGTGTGCAAAGCTCTTAGTCTCACAGCTTGAATCTCTCCCAGAAAGACTCGCTCCTGTAATCACAGCCAATGGTGATACTAACATGTATTGACTCATGTCTGTATTTCATTTTCAATAAATTAGTAAACATTTCTAAAAACATGTTTTCATTTTGTTCATGATGGGCTATTATGTATAAAATATATATATTTAATCCATTTTCAATTCAGGCAGTAACACAACAAAATGTTTAAGTCAAGGAGTGTGAATACTTCCTGATGGTGTTACATTACAGATATGTATTGTATTCTGAGTACATATTCATATTGCTACATTACGGATTCGTCTATGATTTCTCAAACAGACCTTTTACATAATCATGTAATTCCTTCATTAGACAGAAGGTTTGCCGTTTTGGAATTTCACAGATTCACAGAAGGCCTATAGAAAGCTTTCATAGGGAGCGTGGAATGTAATGCTTGGATGACTTGGGTTGTCCTTTTGGCCCAAGACATCCAGAGGAGTGCACTCATATGTAGCTCTGGAATTATAATTAAACTGAGCTGGGAATATGTAGCTAGTGTCAATATGTCAGTGAACGAGCGAGAGGCAGCCATGCTTTCATAATGTATTGAAGACAGTTCTTCTCTCAGTGAACCAATGAGAGAGAGAGACAACCAAGCTTTCATAATGTATTGAAGACAGTTCTTCTCTCAGTGAACCAACGAGAGAGAGAGACAACCAAGCTTTCATAATGTATTGAAGACAGTTCTTCTCTCAGTGAACCAACGAGAGAGAGAGAGAGACAACCATGCTTTCATAATGTATTGAAGACAGTTCTTCTCTCAGTGAACCAACGAGAGAGAGAGAGACAACCAAGCTTTCATAATGTATTGAAGACAGTTCTTCTCTCAGTGAACCAATGAGAGAGAGAGACAACCATGCTTTCATAATGTATTGAAGACAGTTCTTCTCTCAGTGAACCAACGAGAGAGAGAGAGACAACCATGCTTTCATAATGTATTGAAGACAGTTCTTCTCTCAGTGAACCAACGAGAGAGAGAGACAACCAAGCTTTCATAATGTATTGAAGACAGTTCTTCTCTCAGTGAACCAATGAGAGAGAGAGACAACCATGCTTTCATAATGTATTGAAGACAGTTCTTCTCTCAGCACAAGGAACAGTTGTCATGATTTAAGTGAAGGTGAATAGTGAATACAGTATCATGTGACTCTTGGACCCAGTTTGACTTGTTAGTGAATACAGTATCATGTGACTCTTGGACCCAGTTTGACTTGTTAGTGAATACAGTATCATGTGACTCTTGGACCCAGTTTGGGCTTCCTGTCTGTCACAATGAAGCATCAATCTGCTGCACAGAAGCTGCTCTGCGGGGTTACCACAAATCAATCCTTCTCCAGTCGACTTCACAGTTTAAACCGACGCTATTTTTCACCCTCCGCTTGCCAGATATCACAGCCTCACAATCTGTTTGTGTGGGTCTGGCCTTTCCCATCTGTGGTCACACTCTGTAACCATCCCTCCCTCGCCGCCCACCAGCAGTATCTGGATAAAGCTTCTCTCTCACACACACACACGCACGTACTGTACTTTACTGTACTGTAGCAGCAGCTGGTTCCACATCAGGTTATGTACTGTAGCAGCAGCTGGCTCCACATCAGGTTATGTACTGTAGCAGCAGCTGGTTCCACATCAGGTTATGTACTGTAGCAGCTACTGACTCCACATCAGGTTATGTACTGTAGCAGCTACTGACTCCACATCAGGTTATGTACTGTAGCAGCAGCTGGCTCCACATCAGGTTATGTACTGTAGCAGCAGCTGGCTCCACATCAGGTTATGTACTGGAGCAGCAGCTGGCTCCACATCAGGTTATGTACTGTAGCAGCTACTGACTCCACATCAGGTTATGTACTGTAGCAGCTACTGGCTCCACATCAGGTTATGTACTGTAGCAGCTACTGACTCCACATCAGGTTATGTACTGTAGCAGCTACTGACTCCACATCAGGTTATGTACTGTAGCAGCTACTGACTCCACATCAGGTTATGTACTGTAGCAGCTACTGACTCCACATCAGGTTATGTACTGTAGCAGCTACTGACTCCACATCAGGTTATGTACTGTAGCAGCTACTGACTCCACATCAGGTTGTGTACTGTAGTGCTTCTAACGCTATGGGAGTTGTTAGTGCCTCACTAGGAAGCTAGAGAGCGCTACTGAAAGCTAGCAAACTGTTGTGTTTATGTATTCAATGTATGTATTTTATGATAATTTTGCACTCCGGCTAAGACTAACACTTTACAGGGGGAGCAGTATTTGTGGCTATATTGAGACATGTTTGCGTGATGTTCTAGAAACATTTTGTAGTGTTTTCACAGTCCAGTAAGCTGTTGAATGACACCTTGGTTGAGACAGGATGTGGGTCCTCAGACATGTTATTTGAGCAACACACGGTAGCGTTTGCACAGTATATTAAACTATGGGATGACAACTTGCTCTATCCTGGATTGGGATTTGTGAGGAGGATGTGTGTGAGGACATGTGTGGGATGCTGCAGTATGAGGCTGTGTGTGTGTTTGTATGTGTGGGATGCTGCAGTATGAGGCTGTGTGTGTGTTTGTATGTGTGTGATGCTGCAGTATGAGGCTGTGTGTGTGTTTGTATGTGTGGGATGCTGCAGTATGAGGCTGTGTGTGTGTTTGTATGTGTGGGATGCTGCAGTATGAGGCTGTGTGTGTGTTTGTATGTGTGGGATGCTGCAGTATGAGGCTGTGTGTGTGTTTGTATGTGTGGGATGCTGCAGTATGAGGCTGTGTGTGTGTTTGTATTTTTTTTTTTTTTTTTTTATTTTTACCTTTATTTAACTAGGCAAGTCAGTTAAGAACAAATTCTTATTTTCAATGACGGCCTAGGAACAGTGGGTTAACTGCCTGTTCAGGGGCAGAACGACAAATTTGTACCTTGTCAGCTCGGGGATATGAACTTGCAACCTTTCGGTTACTAGTCCAACGCTCTAACCACTAGGCTACCCTGCCGCCCCGTATGTGTGGGATGCTGCAGTATGAGGCTGTGTGTGTGTTTGTATGTGTGGGATGCTGCAGTATGAGGCTGTGTGTGTGTTTGTATGTGTGGGATGCTGCAGTATGAGGCTGTGTGTGTGTTTGTATGTGTGGGATGCTGCAGTATGAGGCTGTGTGTGTGTTTGTATGTGTGGGATGCTGCAGTATGAGGCTGTGTGTGTGTTTGTATGTGTGGGATGCTGCAGTATGAGGCTGTGTGTGTGTTTGTATGTGTGGGATGCTGCAGTATGAGGCTGTGTGTGTGAGGACATGTGTGGGATGCTGCAGTATGAGGCTGTGTGTGTGTTTGTATGTGTGGGATGCTTCAGTATGAGGCTGTGTGTGTGTTTGTATGTGTGGAATGCTGCAGTATGAGGCTGTGTGTGTGTTTGTATATGTGGGATGCTGCAGTATGAGGCTGTGTGTGTGTTTGTATGTGTGGGATGCTGCAGTATGAGGCTGTGTGTGTGTTTGTATGTGTGGGATGCTGCAGTATGAGGCTGTGTGTGTGTTTGTATGTGTGGGATGCTGCAGTATGAGGCTGTGTGTGTGTTTGTATGTGTGGGATGCTGCAGTATGAGGCTGTGTGTGTGTTTGTATGTGTGGGATGCTGCAGTATGAGGCTGTGTGTGTGTTTGTATGTGTGGGATGCTGCAGTATGAGGCTGTGTGTGTGTTTGTATGTGTGGGATGCTGCAGTATGAGGCTGTGTGTGTGTTTGTATGTGTGGGATGCTGCAGTATGAGGCTGTGTGTGTGAGGACATGTGTGGGATGCTGCAGTATGAGGCTGTGTGTGTGTTTGTATGTGTGGGATGCTGCAGTATGAGGCTGTGTGTGTGTTTGTATGTGTGGGATGCTGCAGTATGAGGCTGTGTGTGTGTTTGTATGTGTGGGATGCTGCAGTATGAGGCTGTGTGTGTGTTTGTATGTGTGGGATGCTGCAGTATGAGGCTGTGTGTGTGTTTGTATGTGTGGGATGCTGCAGTATGAGGCTGTGTGTGTGTTTGTATGTGTGGGATGCTGCAGTATGAGGCTGTGTGTGTGTTTGTATGTGTGGGATGCTGCAGTATGAGGCTGTGTGTGTGTTTGTATGTGTGGGATGCTGCAGTGTGAGGCTGTGTGTGTGTTTGTATGTGTGGGATGCTGCAGTATGAGGCTGTGTGTGTGTTTGTATGTGTGGGATGCTGCAGTATGAGGCTGTGTGTGTGTTTGTATGTGTGGGATGCTGCAGTATGAGGCTGTGTGTGTGTTTGTATGTGTGGGATGCTGCAGTGTGAGGCTGTGTGTGTGTTTGTATGTGTGGGATGCTGCAGTATGAGGCTGTGTGTGTGTTTGTATGTGTGGGATGCTGCAGTTTGAGGCTGTGTGTGTGTTTGTATGTGTGGGATGCTGCAGTATGAGGCTGTGTGTGTGTTTGTATGTGTGGGATGCTGCAGTATGAGGCTGTGTGTGTGTTTGTATGTGTGGGATGCTGCAGTATGAGGCTGTGTGTGTGTTTGTATGTGTGGGATGCTGCAGTATGAGGCTGTGTGTGTGTTTGTATGTGTGGGATGCTGCAGTATGAGGCTGTGTGTGTGTTTGTATGTGTGGGATGCTGCAGTATGAGGCTGTGTGTGTGTTTGTATGTGTGGGATGCTGCAGTATGAGGCTGTGTGTGTGTTTGTATGTGTGGGATGCTGCAGTATGAGGCTGTGTGTGTGTTTGTATGTGTGGGATGCTGCAGTATGAGGCTGTGTGTGTGTTTGTATGTGTGGGATGCTGCAGTATGAGGCTGTGTGTGTGTTTGTATGTGTGGGATGCTGCAGTATGAGGCTGTGTGTGTGTTTGTATGTGTGGGATGCTGCAGTATGAGGCTGTGTGTGTGTTTGTATGTGTGGGATGCTGCAGTATGAGGCTGTGTGTGTGTTTGTATGTGTGGGATGCTGCAGTATGAGGCTGTGTGTGTGTTTGTATGTGTGGGATGCTGCAGTATGAGGCTGTGTGTGTGTTTGTATGTGTGGGATGCTGCAGTATGAGGCTGTGTGTGTGTTTGTATGTGTGGGATGCTGCAGTATGAGGCTGTGTGTGTGTTTGTATGTGTGTGATGCTGCAGTATGAGGCTGTGTGTGTGTTTGTATGTGTGGGATGCTGCAGTATGAGGCTGTGTGTGTGTTTGTATGTGTGGGATGCTGCAGTATGAGGCTGTGTGTGTGTTTGTATGTGTGGGATGCTGCAGTATGAGGCTGTGTGTGTGTTTGTATGTGTGAGGTGCTACAGTATAAAACCTTTTTTGACTACCTCCAGCTGAATTGGTTGCAGAGAGCAAACACTATAAGCCCTGGATGTTGACCAAACCAGTGGAGATGCACAGGGCAGACAGAGGAGATGATTCTCAGGGTTCAGCTCTTAGAAATGGCATAGCTCTTAGCGAAGAAGCGTTTGAAAATAGCCAACATTTTAACGGAACATGTCCATTCCAACTTTGCTTATGTAACATTTTCAGCTACTTAGGAGGGAATGTGTAGCCTCTAAGTGAATCAGAGCATGATTCTTGAAATACAGTTTACAGTTTGAAGCACGTTATTAACCCAAAGGGACTAGCAAATGCATTGAAATAATGTGTAAAGCCCACTACACTGGAAAGTGTTTTAGCAGGAGAAATAGTGACGTGTGGATTGAGGGGACAGTGGAAGCCAGTGGCTGAGGGGACAGTGAAAGCCAGTGGCTGAGGGGACAGTGGCTGAGGGGGACAGTGGAAGCCAGTGGCTGAGGGGACAGTGAAAGCCAGTGGCTGAGGGGACAGTGGCTGAGGGGGACAGTGGAAGCCAGTGGCTGAGGGGACAGTGGAAGCCAGTGGCTGAGGGGACAGTGGCTGAGGGGGACAGTGAAAGCCAGTGGCTGAGGGGACAGTGGAAGCCAGTGGCTGAGGGGACAGTGGAAGCCAGTGGCTGAGGGGACAGTGGAAGCCAGTGGCTCAGGGGACATTGGAAGCCAGTGGCTGAGGGGACAGTGGAAGCCAGTGGCTGAGGGGACAGTGGAAGCCAGTGGCTGAGGGGACAGTGAAAGCCAGTGGCTGGGGGGACAGTGGAAGCCAGTGGCTGAGGGGACAGTGGAAGCCAGTGGCTGAGGGGACAGTGAAAGCCAGTGGCTGAGGGGACAGTGGAAGCCAGTGGCTGAGGGGACAGTGGAAGCCAGTGGCTGAGGGGACAGTGAAAGCCAGTGGCTGAGGGGACAGTGAAAGCCAGTGGCTGAGGGGACAGTGGAAGCCAGTGGCTGAGGGGACAGTGAAAGCCAGTGGCTGAGGGGACAGTGAAAGCCAGTGGCTGAGGGGACAGTGGCTGAGGGGGACAGTGGAAGCCAGTGGCTGAGGGGGACAGTGGAAGCCAGTGGCTGAGGGGGGTAGTGAAAGCCAGTGGCTGCCAGGGGACAGTGGAAGCCAGTGGCTGAGGGGACAGTGGAAGCCAGTGGCTGAGTTGAGGGGGGTAGCGAAAGCCAGTGGCTGAGTTGAGGGGGGTAGTGAAAGCCAGTGGCTGAGTTGAGGGGGGTAGTGAAAGCCAGTGGCTGAGGGGACAGTGGAAGCCAAAGGCTGAGGGGACAGTGGAAGCCAGTGGCTGAGGGGACAGTGGAAGCCAGTGCCGGAGGGGCCAGTGGGGGCCAGTGGAAGCCAGTGGCTGAGGGGGGTAGTGAAAGCCAGTGGCTGGGGGGACAGTGAAAGCCAGTGGCTGAGGGGACAGTGGAAGCCAGTGGCTGAGGGGACAGTGAAAGCCAGTGGCTGGGGGGACAGTGGAAGCCAGTGGCTGGGGGGACAGTGGAAGCCAGTGGCTGAGGGGACAGTGGAAGCCAGTGGCTGAGGGGATAGCCAGGTCTTTGAGGTCAGCATGCTGAGGGTGTGCACTGCATCCTTCAACCACTGTATCTTTCCACCACACGATCTAGGCAGCACAGGAACATCCTCATGGTAGATCAGAACAGTAATGATGTACTCTTTATGAACACACCCATGATGCACCACAAAGATACAACCCATATTACTGTATGATCAGAACGTGAGGGCTCATGACCTTTAGATGTTCAGAATTACACACCTGTTTGGAAAGTGAATGGAAAGGCGTACCCAAAAGAAGAGGATATGGAGCCCCTAGTTGTATTTCTTCTGTTATCCCCAGAGCCATACAATTCTGTCTATAGAAGCAGTATACATGCATGTATATTTATGGCTGTGGTTATCCCTGCCTGCCTTCCCTGTATGCCCAAGTCCATTTCCCACTAGCTGTTCACCAGGGAGCATATCCAATGTCAAGTTATTGAGACACTGCCAGGCTTTTATACAACGGAACACGTACCGACTCCTCCGACCAGCCTATATGCTTTCAACACTAGCGAGCCAAGTGCAGCCGTACTGTGCTGGCCTGATTATGCATCCACCGTAGTGGTTTGAACCGTGGTGGAAAGGACAATGTGAAACAGTAAGAGTCAGCACAGTATGGTTTGGGTTGGCGCTGTAGTGTGAAAAGGGTATGACAGTACCAGCCTGGGCCTCTTTTGGCCGTCTCGCATAACAGCCGTTAGCACAACGGACTAGGAAGTGTCCAGCTGAGACAACACATGGGACTGGGAGGGACCGTCACTGCCCACCAGAAACGGACATGATGTTGCCACACTTCAAAGAGTAGGCCAGAGTCTGGTTGCGATTGGAATGGGGAGAGATTTGAACACACCCCCTCTCCCTGTCAGTACCAACCCTTTGCTCTGTAGAGTGTAGTGTTGGGGCACAGATCAATCCAAGCCTTTAAGAGCCTCAATGTGTCTTTTCCGTGAGGGTGGCGGTGTCTTTTTGGTTGTGAGACAGAGGAAGGGAGGGTTTAAATCACAACTTCATGTTGTCTCTTCCATGAACATGCATTTCCTTTGTGAGACCAATAGGTCTCCTTCACAAAGTGATACAGGGGCAAGATGTCAACTAGAATTCAGTTTCCACATCCACTATTTTGTCTCAGATGTGTCCATGTCAATTCTTTCATTATCAATTCATTAGGTTCTACTCATCTCTTTTGAACACCATGATCAAACAACAATGAATGTTTGCTACTTCTCTCTCTCTTGAAAGCCGTATCCTCAGACCTGGGGACCAGCCACACTCCTATCAGGACCTGTTACCTGCCTTCTGAACTGACAGAGAAGAGGAACTTTCATCACACTTGGAGAAGTTCATTTGAATCATGTTTAGTTACAGAGGAACCCGGTCAGCGAAGAAGAATGATTCTCTCTCTCGCTCTCTGTTTCGCTTTATTCAATTCAAAGGGCTTTATTGGGAAACATGTTTACATTGCCAAAGCAAGTGAAATAGATAATAAACAAAAGTGAAATAAGCAATCAGTAAGGAACAGTAAACATGGCTCTCTCCAGTCTTACAGTAATGGATAATATTATCATGTATCTCGGTCGCCACAGCGAGACACGAGCCCTACAGCCTATGCTTCTGCAAGATCAAGTGGGTTACCATGGCTACCATGGTGAAACAGGGGGTGTTTCAATACGTTCAGCTGCAAATCAAAATGACTGAGACATGAAATGCTTTCTGCTCTCTTCTCCCTTAGTGAGATTGGGGTTGACTGACTGTTGTACCTGCGTTTCCTACGTGGTTCTGATGACTCGGTGCGTTAGTTAGAGCACGAGGCTTATCTAGCAACACCAGGGTTAGAGCACGGGGCTTAGATAGCAACACCAGGGTTAGAGCATGGTGCTTAGCTAGCAACACCAGGGTTAGAGCATGGTGCTTAGCTAGCAACACCAGGGTTAGAGCATGGTGCTAAACTAGCAACACCAGGGTTAGAGCATGGTGCTAAACTAGCAACACCAGGGTTAGAGCATGGTGCTAAGCTAGCAACACCAAGGTTAGATCATGGGGCTTAACTAGCAACACCAGGATTAGAGCATGGTGCTAAACTAGCAACACCAGGGTTAGAGCATGAGGCTTAGCTAGCAACACCAGGGTTGGAGCATGGTGCTAAGCTAGCAACACCAGGATTAGAGCCTGGTGCTAAACTAGCAACACCAGGGTTAGAGCATGGTGCTAAACTAGCAACACCAAGGTTAGATCATGGGGCTTAACTAGCAACACCAAGGTTAGATCATGGGGCTTAACTAGCAACACCAGGGTTAAAGCATGGTGCTAAGCTAGCAACACCAGGATTGGAGCATGAGGCTTAACTAGCAACACCAAGGTTAGATCATGGGGCTTAACTAGCAACACCAGGGTTAAAGCATGGTGCTAAACTAGCAACACCAGGATAAAAGCATGGTGCTAAACTAGCAACACCAGGGTTAGAGCATGAGGCTTAGCTAGCAACACCAAGGTTAGATCTGGGGCTTAGCTAGCAACACCAGGTTTGTGGGTTGGAGCATGGTGCTGAGCTAGCAACACCAGGGTTAGAGCATGTTGCTGAGCTAGCAACACTAGGGTTAGAGCATTGGGCTTAACAAGCAACACCAGGGTTAGCGCATGGTGCTAAGCAAGCAACACCAGGGTTAGCGCATGGTGCTAAGCAAGCAACACCAGGGTTAGAGCATTGGGCTTAACAAGCAACACCAAAGTTAGAGCATGGTGCTAAGCTAGCAACACCAGGGTTGTGGGTTCGCTTCCCGTATGGGCCACATATACTGAATATGTGTCACTGCCCTTATTGACAGTTCTGTAGGTCACTGGATAAAAGTGTCTGCTAAGTGAACATATTAGCATGTGCCATACAGAAAATACTAATCTCTGTGAGAGCAGGGACAGGAGAGAAAGTAGCATGTGTTTTATGTAAGCCGTAACCCAGAGAAGAGACTCTAGTGGGTCATGTTAACATATGAGGTTGATCCTGGACTGAGATGGCAGGCTTTAAAACAGAATGTCCTCATAGGGCCCTAGTGGGCCATGTTAACATATGAGGTTGATCCTGGACTGAGATGGCAGGCTTTAAAACAGAATGTCATCATAGGGCCCTAGGGCAGTGTTTCCCAACCCTGGTTCTCGAGTACTCCCAACAGGTCCAGGGTTGGGAAACACTGCCCTAGTGGGCCATGTTAACATATGAGGTTGATCTTCGACTGAGATAACATGCTTTAAAACAGAATGTCCTCAACGGGCCCTAGTAGGCCATGTTAACATATGAGATTGATCCTGTGTCCTGTCATAATTTACCGTATGTTCATGTCATCTATATCTGATTTGTGACATATGGACGAGTGTAAATATGATTTGTGACATATGGGCGACTAAATATGATTTGTGACATATGGGCGACTAAATATGATTTGTGACATATGGGCGACTAAATATGATTTGTGACATGGATGAGTGTAAATATGATTTGTGACATATGGATGAGTGTAAATATGATTTGTGACATATGGATGAGTGTAAATATGATTTGTGACATATGGATGAGTGTAAATATGATTTGTGACATATGGATGAGTGTAAATATGATTTGTGACATATGGATGAGTGTAAATATGATTTGTGACATATGGATGAGTGTAAATATGATTTGTGACATATGGATGAGTGTAAATATGATTTGTGACATATGGGCGACTGTAAATATGATTTGTGACATATAGACGACTATAAATACACTGCTCAAAAGGGAACACTAAAATAACACATCCTAGATCTGAATGAATAAAATATTCTTATTAAATATTTTTTCTTTACATAGTTGAATGTGCTGACAACAATATCACACAAAAAATTATCAATGGAAATGACATTTATCAACCCATGGAGGTATGGATTTGGAGTCACACTCAAAATTAAAGTGGAAAACCACACTACAGGCTGATCCAACTTTGATGTAATGTCCTTAAAACAAGTCAAAATGAGGCTCAGTAGTGTGTGTGACCTCCACGTGCCTGTATGACCTCCCTACAACGCCTGGGCATGCTCCTGATGAGGTGGCGGATGGTCTCCTGAGGGATCTCCTCCCAGACCTGGACTACAGCATCCGCCAACGTGGCGTTGGTGGATGGAGCGAGACATGATGTCCCAGATGTGCTCAATTGGATTCAGGTCTGGGGAACGGGCGGGCCAGTCCATAGCATCAATGCCTTCCTCTTGCAGGAACTGCTGACACACTCCAGCCACATGAGGTCTAGCATTGTCTTGCATTAGGAGGAACCCAGGGCCAACCGCACCAGCATATGGTCTCACAAGTGGTCTGAGGATCTCATCTCGGTACCTAATGGCAGTCAGGCTACCTCTGGCGAGCACATGGAGGGCTGTTAGGCCCCCCAAAGAAATGCCACCGCACACCATGACTGACTCACCGCCAAACCGGTCATGCTTGAGGATGTTGCAGGCAGCAGAACGTTCTCCACGGCGTCTCCAGACTCTGTCACGTCTGTCACATGTGCTCAGTGTGAACCTGCTTTCATCTGTGAAGAGCACAGGGTGCCAGTGGTGAATTTGCCAATCTTGGTGTTCTCTGGCAAATGCCAAACGTCCTGCATGGTGTTGGGCTGTAAGCACAACCCCCACCTGTGGACGTCGGGCCCTCATACCACCCTCATGGAGTCTGTTTCTGACCGTTTGAGCAGACACATGCACATTTGTGGCCTGCTGGAGGTCATTTTGCAGGGCTCTGGCAGTGCTCCTCCTGCGGAGGTAGCGGTCTTGCTGCTGGATTGTTGCCCCTCCACGTCTCCACGGCCTCCTCCCCTCCACGGCCTCCTCCACGTCTCCTGATGTACTGGCCTGTCTCCTGGTAGCGCCTCCATGCTCTGGACACTACGCTGACAGACACAGCAAACCTTCTTGCCACAGCTCGCATTGATGTGCCATCGTGGATGAGCTGCACTACCTGAGCCACTTGTGTGAGTTGTAGACTCCGTCTCATGCTACCACTAGAGTGAAAGCACCGGCAGCATTCAAAAGTGACCAAAACATCAGCCAGGAAGCATAGGAACTGAGAAGTGGTCTGTGGTCACCACCTGCAGAACCACTCCTTTATTGATGGTGTCTTGCTAATTGCCTATAATTTCCATCTGTTGTCTATTCCATTTGCACAACAGCATGTGAAATGTATTGTCAATCAGTGTTGGTTCCTAAGTGGACAGTTTGATTTTACAGAAGTGTGATTGACTTACATACAGAGTTACATTTTGTTGTTTAAGTGTTCCCTTTTATTTTTTTGAGCAGTGTATGATTTGTGACATATGGACGACTGTGAATATGATTTTGTCATGTACAGATGTAGGATATTAATTTAATCACCCTGTCGCAGGAGAAATTTCCTGCAATGAAGGAAATGTTCAACTTGTAGCTTATTTGAGTTTTAAAAATGATTCTGAAGTTTGTCATTTCCATTTTAAATTTGACTTGATCACTTATGAACAAATGTATCAACCCCTCAAAATGTCCATTAATTATAATCCACAAAACAATTCACATTTCCTGTCGCTGCAGGGTTATTTTCCTGCTGTAGCGAACTGGTTCAAATTAAAATCCTACATCTGTAGTGGCCTTTGAACTTGTGATCCTTTTGTAACAATAACTCAATATTACTTCTCAATTTATCTCTTTTACATGAAACCAGATTAACTATTTAATTTCCCCACTGGAAATTCTGCCAGCACATACGGTCGCAGCATACTTTAACATAAAAACTTGCTATAATATAAAAACAAACATTCTACCTAACTGTTATGTTATGCCTGCTGCCATGGCAACGTCAGATTGACAGACAGACAGGCAGTAGATGCCGGTGGGGGCGGGGTTAGAGGTTAAACTTGTGACTGATTGGCCAGCGGTCCTCGGGGGTGTAGTGGTTTGTAACATGTTGGTGAGCAGGTGCTGAGTGCCAAGCTTCTCCATTATCTCCTCTAAGGTCATTACCACGGCTATTACTCACTCAGCATATAATACAGACTAACGTTTCTTAGGCTGGTCTGAAATGGCACTAATGGTCTAATGCCACTGAGGATTTCACAACAAGATAGGAAGCTATTTTGAAAAGAGTGCGTCTCTCTCCGGTCTCTCTCTCGGTCTGTCTCTCCTTACCTCCTCCCCATCGCCCACCTTTTCTTATCTTTGTTAGGAATCTGATTAGGTGCTATTGGGAATAGTGCTATCAGACTTCTGAGTGGCACCAGGTTTAGATGAACAGCCTGGGGTGGCGGGGAGAGATGGCAGTGCTTGGCCGGGGAGGGGGGGGATTTTGGCCCTGCTGCTATTGGGTTGAGACCGTTTATTTTGGATTGAGAAAGTCCCTTAATTAACACCTTTAGGATTAAAACGGACGTGGAAGGCGAGGGCCCCAATTTAGGTTGTCATTCAGGTTTCAGGTTTTGTTTGTCTAAAATTGATTTTTTTGGGCTAGACCTTAAAAACGTCTAAACTTGAGGCCATTGTTAGGCATTGAGCTGCATCAATTATTTACTGAATTGAGGCCATGCAGATGTCAATCAAAGATGTATCCAAGGGTTGCAAAGGGAGGGTATATTACTGGAAACTTTCAAAGTTTACCAGTAAACTACCAGAATTTTGGTAACTTATATCAAATATATAACATAAGATGGTTTTAAAATAAACATAACCCTAAATATAAACCAACAACAAGGTTGGAGTTAAAACCTACAGGAGGGTCGTTCTCCAGGACCAGGGTTGATCCAGGGTTAGGATCAGCACTTTATTTTAAGATTGTGAAATGTCAGAATAATAGCAGAGAGAATGATTTATTTCAGCTTTTATTTCTTTCATCACATTGCCAGTGTGACAGAAGTTTACATACACTCATTTGGTATTTGGTAGCATTGCCTTTAAATTGTTTAACTTGGGTCAAACGTTTCAGGTAGCCTTCCACAAGCTTCCCACAATAAGTTGGGTGAATTTTGGCCCATTCCTCCTGACAGAGCTGGTGTAACTGAGTCAGGTTTGTAGGCCTCCTTGCTCGCACACGCTTTTTCAGTTCTGCCCACAAATGTTCTATGGGATTGAGGTCAGGGCTTTGTGATGGCCACTCCAATATCTTGACTTTGTTGTCCTTAACTTAAGCCATTTTGCCACAGCTTTGGGAGTTTGCTTTGGGCCATTGTCCATTAGGAAGACCCATTTGTGACCAAGCTTTAATTTCCTGACTGATGTCTTCAGATGTTTCTTCAATATATCCACATCATTTTCCCACCTCATGATGCCATCTATTTTGTGAAGTGCACCAGTCCCTCCTGCAGCAAAGCACTCCCACAACATGATGCTGCCACGCCCGTGCTTCACGGTTGGGATGGTGTTCTTTGGCTTGCAAGCCTCCCCCTTTTTCCTCCAAACATAACGATGGTCACGTTACGGCCAAACAGTTCTATTTTTGTTTCATCAAGCCATAGGACATTTCTCCAAAAAGTACGATCTTTGTCCCCATGTGCAGTTGCAAACCGTAGTCTGGCTTTTTTATGGCGGATTTTGAGCAGTGGCTTCTTCCTTGCTGAGCGGCCTTTCAGGTTATGTCGATATAGGACTTGTTTTACTGTGGATATAGATACTTTAGTACCTTTGCTGTTGTTCTGGGATTGATTTGCACTTTTCACTCTCTAGGAGAGAACACGTCTCCTTCCTGAGCGGTATGACGGCTGCATAGTCCCATGGTGTTTATACTTGCGTACTATTGTTTGTACAGATGAACGTGGTATATTCAGGCGTTTGGAAATAGCTCCCAAGAATGAACCAGACTTGTGGAGGTCTACAATGTTTTTTCTGAGGTCTTGGCTGATTTCTTTGGATTTTCCATGATGTCAAGCAAAGAGGCACTGAGTTTGAAGGTAGGCCTTGAAATGCATACACAGGTACACCTCCAATTGACTCAAATTATGTCAATTACTCTATCAGAAGCTTTTAAAGCCGTGACATCATTTTCTGGTATTTTCCAAGCTGTTTAAAGGCACAGTCAACTTAGTGTATGTTATCTTCTGACCCACTGGAATTGTGATACAGGGAATTATAAGTGAAATAACCTGTCAACGATTGTTGGAGAAATGACTTGTGTCATGCACAAAGTAGATGTCCGAACGAACTTGCCAAAACTATAGTTTGTTCACAAGAAATTTGAACAAACTTCAACTGTATAAAAATGGGCAGGCCATTATTTTGCCTGTCATGACTATGCCCCCATAGAATGACAATGCCCCCATCACTGAATGGTTTGATGAGCATGACAATGATGTAAACCATATGCCATGGCTGTCTGTCAATGGATCTCAACACTTATGGAAGATTCTAGAGCGGCGCCTCAGACAGCGTTTTCCACCACTATCAACAAAACACCAAATTATGGTAATTATCGTGGAATAATGGTGTCAAATCCCTCCAATAGAGTTCCAGACACTTGTACAATCTTTGCCAAGGCACATTGAAGCTGTTCTGGCTCGTGGTGAATCAACCCTGTTAAGAGTCTTTATGTTGGTGTTTCCTTTATTTTGTTGTTTCCTTTATTTTGGCAGTTACCTGTATATCATCACTTTGGAAGAAAAATGCTCCTTCAGAAGTGCAAACATGAGAAAACAATGCTGCATCGACTGCAGTGACTGTGCTTAGCTTGAGGAGACTGATGCAGTAACATGATGTTTTATATATGTCTATTGCTGCCTCAGAGAAGGCAGGTGGGCCATTCAACAGGGCAATATGAGCATCCCTCTTCCCAACAAATCAATTAGAATTGTGTCAGTATCAAGAGGATTGTCTTTTGAATGGTATGACAATAGAATGTGTCAGTCAAGACTCCCTTCACTTTGTTCTTAGAGAAAGGAGGCCATCGTGTCATCTTGCCTCTAGCTTGTCAAAACGGTCTGCTGTTATTCCAAGGCTTGTCTGTTTGCTTATGAATACGGAATACGGATTGATACATCCGGAGACCCTGACAATGGAGTAATTCAATTATGATTAGGGGGAGTCATGTGCTTTGCTTGACGTCTGTATTGGTACAGGAATTTTAAAAATGTGTTTTAAAGATTCACTTTGAGCTTTTGACTGTTGCAAACAATGACAACCCACTCCCTAATAATTAACAGTCACTTACATAACTGTTGACAATGACAGTTACTCATATATTCTGTGGCCCCACAACTCTGATATTTCCAGCACCATGCTCTGACGATACTAAGGGCCAGAATAAATAGTTTTTCTTTCAAGTGTTTATTACACTCATATAGTGGTCAATACAAACTGAAATCCACGAGCAAACAACATATCAGAAAAATACATACAAAAAGGTCAAAACAAAAGCAATTGTAAAAGTGTCAGTCAGGATGGGAGCTGAAGGATGGATGGGAGCTGAAGGATGGATGGGAGCTGAAGGATGGATGGGAGCTGAAGGATGGATGGGAGCTGAAGGATGGATGGGAGCTGAAGGATGGATTGGAGCTGAAGGATGGATTGGAGCTGAAGGATGGATGGGAGCTGAAGGATGGATTGGAGCTGAAGGATGGATTGGAGCTGAAGGATGGATGGGAGCTGAAGGATGGATGGGAGCTGAAGGATGGATGGGAGCTGAAGGATGGATGGGAGCTGAAGGATGGATGGGAGCTGAAGGATGGATTGGAGCTGAAGGATGGATTGGAGCTGAAGGATGGATGGGAGCTGAAGGATGGATTGGAGCTGAAGGATGGATTGGAGCTGAAGGATGGATGGGAGCTGAAGGATGGATTGGAGCTGAAGGATGGATTGGAGCTGAAGGATGGATTGGAGCTGAAGGATGGATTGGAGCTGAAGGATGGATGGGAGCTGAAGGATGGATGGGAGCTGAAGGATGGATTGGAGCTGAAGGATGGATTGGAGCTGAAGGATGGATTGGAGCTGAAGGATGGATTGGAGCTGAAGGATGGATTGGAGCTGAAGGATGGATTGGAGCTGAAGGATGGATGGGAGCTGAAGGATGGATTGGAGCTGAAGGATGGATTGGAGCTGAAGGATGGATTGGAGCTGAAGGATGGATTGGAGCTGAAGGATGGATTGGAGCTGAAGGATGGATTGGAGCTGAAGGATGGATTGGAGCTGAAGGATGGATTGGAGCTGAAGGATGGATGGGAGCTGAAGGATGGATTGGAGCTGAAGGATGGATTGGAGCTGAAGGATGGATTGTTTCTCTGGAAGTTGAAGCAGTTCAGATTGTATCAAGTGTGGAGGAAGTGTTGATGGTCTCGGAGGGAGCCAGTCAGTCGGCGTCAGAGACGGTGAGGTCCGCTGCCTCAGCAACGGACCTCGCTGTCGCCCTTCGTTCTCCGTCCTCCGGGTTTGCAGATGGTTAGCTAGATAGCCACTCCTCTCCACCAGCACTGTTTAGCACCCACGTGGCTGATGCTACCCAACAGCAGCCACAAAGGCACTGGATGCTCACCACACAAGGTTCAAGGTCGGAATATCTCATCTCACTTCAGTTGCCGCCTCTACAAGGCATTGCAGTCCTCTCTCTTCTCTCCCCCTCAAGTTGTTGTCATGGAAATCCAAACTAACAGTCCTGTAGATAGCCTGCTTGCTAGTTTAACTAGCTAAGTGATTTGGATCATCAAAATGATTTTGTAAATGCAAATTCATTAAAAAAAATAACGGAAGTCAATGGAAACAATTCCATAAAAAATACAAGTAAACACCTAATGATGAAAAAATATGTATGAAATGAACAGGAGCAATCAGGATGCCGTTACAAAATGTTTTATTTAAAACTCTACACTGACCCATGCCATTGGTTCCTTCATAGAATTACTAGAACAGGAAAACAACTCAGACGATAGCAGTTAGACAGTACACTCAATATGGTCGCCGGTCCACCCATCACATATATTAACTTGACTGGGAATGTCTGTTCTAGAAATTCTAATTAGTTGCTGCCATTGTCGAGAGATCACTAGGAGAGGTCATCTAGAGCATAGTCCATTCTCAGAGCCTCCATTGTCTAGAGATCACTAGGAGGGGTCATCTAGAGCATAGTCCATTCTCAGGGCCTCCATTGTCTAGAGATCCCTAGGAGGGGTCATCTAGAGCATAGTCCATTCTCAGAGCCTCCATTGTCTAGAGATCACTAGGAGGGGTCATCTAGAGCATAGTCCATTCTCAGGGCCTCCAGTGTCTAGAGATCACTAGGAGAGGTCATCTAGAGCATAGTCCATTCTCAGAGCCTCCATTGTCTAGAGATCACTAGGAGGGGTCATCTAGAGCATAGTCCATTCTCAGAGCCTCCATTCTCTAGAGATCCCTAGGAGGGGTCATCTAGAGCATAGTCCATTCTCAGAGCCTCCAGTGTCTAGAGATCACTAGGAGAGGTCATCTAGAGCATAGTCCATTCTCAGAGCCTCCATTCTCTAGAGATCCCTAGGAGGGGTCATCTAGAGCATAGCCGATTCTCAGAGCCTCCATTGTCTAGAGATCACTAGGAGGGGTCATCTAGAGCATAGTCCATTCTCAGGGCCTCCATTGTCTAGAGATCCCTAGGAGGGGTCATCTAGAGCATAGTCCATTCTCAGAGCCTCCATTGTCTAGAGATCACTAGGAGGGGTCATCTAGAGCATAGTCCATTCTCAGAGCCTCCATTGTCTAGAGATCAGTAGGAGAGATCATCTAGAACATAGTCCATTCTCAGAGCCTCCAGTGTCTAGAGATCACTAGGAGAGATCATCTAGAGCATAGTCCATTCTCAGAGCCTCCAGTGTCTAGAGATCACTAGGAGAGATCATCTAGAACATAGTCCATTCTCAGAGCCTCCATAAGAGAAGACCACTGATCTGGACATTACAGAGAACCCCCTGACTGCATCCTAAATGACACCCTATTCCCTATTTAATCCATTACTTTTGACCAGAGCCCATAGGGTCCTACTACCATTAGGGCCCTGGTCAAAAGTAGTGCACTAGATAAGGTGCCATTTAGGACACCGACATTGTTCACACTTCAACAGGATTCAGCCAGACTTATCTATGGCCGACATGAAAACGTCAGATGTGCCTTTATAAAGATGTTTCTCTGTTAGATCTACTCCTGTGTCTTAGTGAGCCTGTAAACTACAGTAGGGTGAATCCCTCACACCACAGCTAGGTTGCTGTCTGTCTGTGTTCTTCATCCTGATAAGCTTTCATTTCTCCCATCAGAGCCCAGAGCTTTATCCCCAAATGGCAGTTTGACAAGCAACATCTGTGTTTATTGAGTCAAGTGGTCTTTCTTGCTCAGTTCCCTGAACAGAATATAATTCCGTCAGATAGTAAAGTGCTACTAGAATCAAATCAAAGAAAATACATTCAGTCAGCATCAGGTGAAACAGCACATCTGTTCAGTCAGAATCAGGTGAAACAGCACATCTGTTCAGTCAGCATCAGGTGAAACAGCACCTCTGTTCAGTCAGCATCAGGTGAAACAGCACATCTGTTCAGTCAGCATCAGGTGAAACAGCACATCTGTTCAGTCAGCATCAGGTGATACAGCACATCTGTTCAGTCAGCATCAGGTGATACAGCACCTCTGTTCAGTCAGCATCAGGTGATACAGCACATCTGTTCAGTCAGAATCAGGTGAAACAGCACATCTGTTCAGTCAGCATCAGGTGAAACAGCACATCTGTTCAGTCAGCATCAGGTGAAACAGCACCTCTGTTCAGTCAGCATCAGGTGAAACAGCACATCTGTTCAGTCAGCATCAGGTGAAACAGCACATCTGTTCAGTCAGCATCAGGTGAAACAGCACCTCTGTTCAGTCAGCATCAGGTGAAACAGCACATCTGTTCAGTCAGCATCAGGTGAAACAGCACATCTGTTCAGTCAGCATCAGGTGAAACAGCACCACTGTTCAGTCAGCATCAGGTGAAACAGCACCTCTGTTCAGTCAGCATCAGGTGATACAGCACCTCTGTTCAGTCAGCATCAGGTGAAACAGCACCTCTGTTCAGTCAGCATCAGGTGATACAGCACCTCTGTTCAGTCAGCATCAGGTGATACAGCACATCTGTTCAGTCAGAATCAGGTGAAACAGCACATCTGTTCAGTCAGCATCAGGTGAAACAGCACATCTGTTCAGTCAGCATCAGGTGAAACAGCACCTCTGTTCAGTCAGCATCAGGTGAAACAGCACATCTGTTCAGTCAGCATCAGGTGAAACAGCACATCTGTTCAGTCAGCATCAGGTGATACAGCACCTCTGTTCAGTCAGCATCAGGTGAAACAGCACCTCTGTTCAGTCAGCATCAGGTGATACAGCACCTCTGTTCAGTCAGCATCAGGTGATACAGCACCATTTCTCAGTCAGCATCAGGTGAAACAGCACCTCTGTTCAGTCAGCATCAGGTGAAACAGCACCTCTGTTCAGTCAGCATCAGGTGATACAGCACCTCTGTTCAGTCAGCATCAGGTGAAACAGCACCTCTGTTCAGTCAGCATCAGGTGAAACAGCACCTCTGTTCAGTCAGCATTAGGTGAAACAGCACATCTGTTCAGTCAGCATCAAGTGAAACAGCACCTCTGTTCAGTCAGCATCAGGTGAAACAGCACATCTGTTCAGTCAGCATCAAGTGAAACAGCACCTCTGTTCAGTCAGCATCAGGTGAAACAGCACCTCTGTTCAGTCAGCATCAGGTGAAACAGCACCTCTGTTCAGTCAGCATCAGGTGATACAGCACCTCTGTTCAGTCAGCATCAGGTGAAACAGCACCTCTGTTCAGTCAGCATCAGGTGAAACAGCACCTCTGTTCAGTCAGCATCAGGTGAAACAGTACCTCTGTTCAGTCAGCATCAGGTGAAACAGCACCTCTGTTCAGTCAGCATCAGGTGAAACAGCACCTCTGTTCAGTCAGCATCAGGTGAAACAGCACCTCTGTTCAGTCAGCATCAGGTGAAACAGCACCTCTGTTCAGTCAGCATCAGGTGAAACAGCACCTCTGTTCAGTCAGCATCAGGTGAAACAGCACCTTTGGTCAGTCAGCATCAGTTGAAACAGCACATCTGTTCAGTCAGCATCAACTGAAACAGCACTTCTGTTCAGTCAGCATCAGGTGAAACAGCACATCTGTTCAGTCAGCATCAGGTGATACAGCACATCTGTTCAGTCAGCATCAGGTGAAACAGCACCTCTGTTCAGTCAGCATCAGGTGAAACAGCACCTTTGGTCAGTCAGCATCAGGTGAAACAGCACCACTGTTCACCCCCAGCGCATTTGTAATTGTTTTTTTGTTTTGTTGATGAAACGGAGGAAAAGGGCATCAGCATCATGTGTAACATATTGAGGCTGGTGGAGGGCCAGCTGAGGATGAGGGAGTCAGTTAAAGATCTGTAACATATTGAGGCTGGTGGAGGGCCAGGTGAAGATGAGGGAGTCAGTTAAAGATCTGTAACATATTCATATATTTCACATGTAATTATGGCCGAGCACTTCAACCCCCTCGCTCTTAGACTAGACCCGGGTTCAAATACTATTTGCAATCATGTCAAATAATGTATCTGTGCTTGATTTAGCTTGCCTGCTGCCATAGAACCATTAGAAAAGTATCAAAACTGCAAGAGAGGCTTTTTATTTCTCTATTTGGTTAGGTCAGGGTGTGATTTGTGTGTGCATTCTAGTCTGTCTATTTCTTTGTTGGCCGGGTATGGTTCCCAATCAGAGGCAGCTGTCTATCGTTGTCTCTGATTTGGGATAGTACTTAGGCAGCCCTTTTTCCCACCTTCAGGGAGGGAAGCCCGAGAGGGGCACACGGGTTGGTCGGCGAAGCCGAGGGGCGAGTTTGACTGGAGGGTTACTCTCTTCTTGTCTGTCTCAGTCTAGACTGGAGGGTTACTCTCTTCTTGTCTGTCTCTCAGTCCAGACTGGAGGGTTACTCTCTTCTTGTCTGTCTCAGTCCAGACTGGAGGGTTACTCTCTTCTTGTCTGTCTCTCAGTCTAGACTGGAGGGTTACTCTCTTCTTGTCTGTCTTAGTCCAGACTGGAGGGTTACTCTCTTCTTGTCTGTCTCAGTCCAGACTGGAGGGTTACTCTCTTCTTGTCTGTCTCAGTCTAGACTGGAAGGTTACTGTCTTGTCTGGCTCAGTCTGGTATGCAGTCTCACACTTTATAATGACCTCACTTTATAATGACGTGTGTGTGTGTGTGTGTGTGTGTGTGTGTGTGTGTGTGTGTGTGTGTGTGTGTGTGTGTGTGTGTGTGTGTGTGTGTGTGTGTGTGTGTGTGTGTGTGTGTGTGTGTGTGTGTGTGTGTGTGTGTGTGTGTGTGTGTGTGTGTGTGTGTGTGTGTGCTCCATGGAGATGGGGTGTGATTGTGTGTGTGTTCTCCATGGAGATGGGGTGTGATTGTGTGTGTGTGTGTGCTCTCCATGGAGATGGGGTGTGATTGTGTGTGTGTTCTCCATGGAGATGGGGTGTGATTGTGTGTGTGCTCTCCATGGAGATGGGGTGTGATTGTGTGCGTGTGCTCTCCATGGAGATGGGATGTGATTGTGTGTGTGTGTGTGTGTGTGTGCTCTCCATGGAGATGGGATGTGATTGTGTGTGTGTGTGTGCTCTCCATGGAGATGGGATGTGATTGTGTGTGTGTGTGTGTGTGCTCTCCATGGAGATGGGATGTGATTGTGTGTGTGTGTGCGTGTGCTCTCCATGGAGATGGGATGTGATTGTGTGTGTGTGTGTGTGTGTGTGCTCTCCATGGAGATGGGATGTGATTGTGTGTGTGTGTGTGTGTGTGTGTGCTCTCCATGGAGATGGGATGTGATTGTGTGTGTGTGTGTGCTCTAGTACTGTGGGAAATAGTGTCCTTGTTAGTACTGTGGGAAATAGTGCCCTTGTTAGTACTGTGGGAAATAGTGTCCTTGTTAGTACTGTGGGAAATAGTGTCCTTGTTAGTACTGTGGGAAATAGTGTCCTTGTTAGTACTGTGGGAAATAGTGTCCTTGTTAGTACTGTGGGAACTCGTGTCCTTGTTAGTACTGTGGGAACTAGTGTCCTTGTTAGTACTGTGGGAAATAGTGTCCTTGTTAGTACTGTGGGAAATAGTGTCCTTGTTAGTACTGTGGGAAATAGTGTCCTTGTTAGTACTGTGGGAAAGACTGTGATCCCCTTATAGATCTACTTGGCTGTCTGAATGTGTGTGTATAAAAGCTACCATACATAATGTATCATGTAAGAGAAGCCAGCCAGCGCTCACCTTCCTCTCTCTCACCTCCCCTCACACACACACACTCCCCTCGCCTCTGCATCTTTACTGAAGGTTGAATTACCTGATGTTCAAAAGTGGTCTGTGTTCCTCCTCTAGTCTAGGAACGGTAACAGTGCTCTCTCCACACACACGCACGCACGCACACGAAACTGGAACAGTAGAGGTGTATTTCAAGGTGAAGTGGGTCAGGGGTGTACACAGTAATTTGTTTAGGCAGACCACTGTAGAGAGCCATCTGTGGAGGCGGAGACTCTGAGCCCTGTAATTCAGCAGGGCAGCTGGGGTGCTGCAGATGGCCGAAGAGGTGGAGAAAAAATAACCGGGAGAAGAGTTGGTTGTGGAGGAGAGAGAGGGGGAGTGGGAGGAAAATAGAGAGGGAGAAGAGGAGGGGGGATATATGATAAAGAGAGGAGAGTGGGAGAGGGAGGAGAGGGAAGGTGGTGCAGGACAAAGAGAGAGGGGAGGTGGTGCAGGACAAAGAGAGAGGGAAGGTGGTGCAGGACAAAGAGAGAGGGAAGGTGGTGCAGGACAAAGGGAGGGGAGGTGGTGCAGGACAAAGAGAGGAGGAGGTGCAGGACAAAGAGAGAGGGGAGGTGGTGCAGGACAAAGAGAGAGGGAAGGTGGTGCAGGACAAAGAGAGGAGGTGGTGCAGGACAAAGAGAGAGGGGAGGTGGTGCAGGACAAAGAGAGAGGGAAGGTGGTGCAGGACAAAGAGAGAGGGAAGATGGTGCAGGACAAAGAGAGAGGGAAGGTGATGCAGGACAAAGAGAGAGGGAAGGTGGTGCAGGACAAAGAGAGAGGGAAGGTGGTGCAGGACAAAGAGAGAGGGAAGGTGGTGCAGGAAAAAGAGAGAGGGAAGGAGGTACAGGACAAAGAGGGGAGGAGGTGCAGGACAAAGGGAGGGGAGGTGGTGCAGGACAAAGAGAGAGGGGAGGAGGTGCAGGACAAAGAGAGAGGGGAGGTGGTGCAGGACAAAGAGATAGGGGAGGAGGTGCAGGACAAAGAGAGAGAGGGGAGGAGGTGCAGGACAAAGAGAGAGAGGGAAGGTGGTGCAGGACAAAGAGAGGGGAGGAGGTGCAGGACAAAGAGAGAGGGGAGGTGGTGCAGGACAAAGAGAGAGGGAAGGTGGTGCAGGACAAAGAGAGGAGGTGGTGCAGGACAAAGAGAGAGGGGAGGTGGTGCAGGACAAAGAGAGAGGGAAGGTGGTGCAGGACAAAGAGAGAGGGAAGATGGTGCAGGACAAAGAGAGAGGGAAGGTGATGCAGGACAAAGAGAGAGGGAAGGTGGTGCAGGACAAAGAGAGAGGGAAGGTGGTGCAGGACAAAGAGAGAGGGAAGGTGGTGCAGGAAAAAGAGAGAGGGAAGGAGGTACAGGACAAAGAGGGGAGGAGGTGCAGGACAAAGGGAGGGGAGGTGGTGCAGGACAAAGAGAGAGGGGAGGAGGTGCAGGACAAAGAGAGAGGGGAGGTGGTGCAGGACAAAGAGATAGGGGAGGAGGTGCAGGACAAAGAGAGAGAGGGGAGGAGGTGCAGGACAAAGAGAGAGAGGGAAGGTGGTGCAGGACAAAGAGAGGGGAGGAGGTGCAGGACAAAGAGAGAGGGGAGGTGGTGCAGGACAAAGGGAGAGGGGAAGTGGTGCAGGACAAAGAGAGAGGGAAGGTGGTGCAGGACAAAGTGAGAGGGAAGGTGGTGCAGGACAAAGTGAGGGAAAGTGGTGCAGGACAAAGAGAGAGAGAGAAAGTGGTGCAGGACAAAGAGAGAGGGGAGGTGGTGCAGGACAAAGAGAGAGGGGAGGAGGTGGGAGAAACAGGGTGGCCGGGTTGCTTTCCTATCATCTAAGTTAGTCCCTCATTCTGTACTGACATTAGAAATGGCTGTATTAGAAATAGAGGTATGAACGTTTAAACCAAGTTGGGATCCTTAACCTTACGAAAAATCCCTCCCACAAAATTGAAATCACATTGCAGTTGTCACAAAACCTATTATTTTCAGGTGTAATAGCCTAACTAGACGATAGTCTATAAAGGCCTGGGGAAAGTTGTAATTTAAATTAAACCAGAGATTACCCTAACCCCCCCCACGTCAGTGAAGTCATCCTCACTGTCTCTACCAACGTCAGTGAGGTCATCCTGACTGTCTCTACCAACGTCAGCGGGGTCATCCTGACTGTCTCTACCAACATCAGTGAGGTCATCCTGACTGTCTCTACCAATGTCAGCGGGGTCATCCTGACTGTCTCTACCAACGTCAGTCAGGTCATCCTGACTGTCTCTACCAACGTCAGTCAGCTCATCCTGACTGTCTCTACCAACGTCAGCGGGGTCATCCAGACTCTCTCTACCAACGTGAGCGGGGTCATCCTGACTGTCTCTACCAACGTCAGTGGGGCCATCCTGACTGTCTCTACCAACGTCAGCGGGGTCATCCTGACTGTCTCTACCAACGTCAGGGGGGGTCATCCTGACTGTCTCTACCAACGTCAGCGGGGTCATCCAGACTGTCTCTACAAACGTGAGCGGGGTCATCCTGACTGTGTCTACCAACGTCAGCGGGGTCATCCTGACTGTCTCTACCAACGTCAGCGAGGTCATCCTGACTGTCTCTACCAACGTCAGCGAGGTCATCCTGACTGTCTCTACCAACGTCAGCGGGGTCATCCTGACTGTCTCTACCAACGTCAGCGAGGTCATCCTGACTGTCTCTACCAACGTCAGCGGGGTCATCTTGACTGTCTCTACCAACGTCAGCGAGGTCATCCTGACTGTCTCTACCAACGTGAGCGGGGTCATCCTGACTGTCTCTACCAACGTCAGTGCTTGCTATGTTAATGATTGACAATTTTTTCACGTTTTTATCAGACCAATTGTGTTTATCTGATTGTTATTGAAATGGTCGAACAATAATAACACGATCAATTGTTGACTAAAGTCAAGCAGATGAATGCACAGTGTATTATTATAGGAAAGCATATCACATATCCGTGGTGGTAGATGGCCTCCCTTATCACCGCACAAAAATAATTGGGCCAGTTACGTAAGTGACAAGCTTCCATGATCAATGGGAAGTGTGAGAATCAAACTGATTAAGTAAAGTGAGCTTCACTTTCAAAGGTTGGTCATTTTAATTCCCTCCAGTGTTCGGCTCTCTCTCACACACACAGGGACGACCATGTGTTTACGGTCCAGATAACAGCACCTGCTATTTACAAAATAAATCATGATAAAGGAGACATGCCAATACTAACTGCTACAATACAATACTTAATTATATATTTTTTTACCTTTATTTAACTAGGTAAGTCAGTTAAGAACAAATTCTTATTTTCAATGACGGCCCAGTGGGTTAACTGCCTGTTCAGGGGCAGAACGACAGATTTGTACCTTGTCAGCTCGGGGTGTTTGAACTTGCAACCTTCCGGTTACTAGTCCAACGCTCTAACCACTAGGCTACCCTGCCGCCCCTTCATACTTCATACGTAGCTAACTGCTACAATACAATACCTCGCACGTAGCTAACTGCTAAAATACAATACCTCACACGTAGCTAACTGCTACAATACAATACTTCACATGTAGCTAACTGCTACAATACAATACCTCACACGTAGCTAACTGCTACAATACAATACCTCACATGTAGCTAACTGCTACAATACAATACTTCACATGTAGCTAACTGCTGCAATACAATACCTCACACGTAGCTAACTGCTACAATACAATACTTCACATGTAGCTAACTGCTACATTCCAATACCTCACACGTAGCTAACTGCTACATTACAATACCTCACATGTAGCTAACTGCTGAAATACATGCTAAGCCGTCTTCAGTAGGCTCCAAGCACTGGTTTCTTTATTTTATGTTCTTTGTTTTATGTCAGGGACCGAGCACAGTATTGAACAAATATTGCACCATATTTAGCTAAATATCTAATTACTATATTTTATCTCCAGCTTTTAGAATGGGCCTCAAATGTTATCTCATCCTCATCTCTTGACCCTTGTTGAACGCTTTCTCTCCAGAGTTGGGTTTATTTTTAAGTCACTGGCAAAGCCTGTTTCCAATCACATTGTTTGTACTTGTACTTAAGATCTATCCATTCCTCTGCCCAACAGTATCTGTCCCTACAGCTCCTATTTATTACATCACAACTCCTTTCATTTCCTTCTTATCCATGTAAACTCCCTACCTTTCCCTTCCTGGGACCGGCTCATCAGGTAAGACTGGGGATTCCCCAAACTCTGACAATAGGAAAACTCTGAATCCTAAGGGCAATCTGACCGTCTCCTATCTCTCCTCTTTTCTCCTCCTCCTCCTCCTCCTCTTCGTTTCTGCCTCTCCTCCTCTCCATTTAGAGCTGAATAGAGCAACTGACTGGCCACGCTCTTAGGCTCTATCCCAAATTGCACCGTATTTACTATAGAGTGCACTACTTATGACCCAGGCCCATAGGGCTCTCATCAGAAGTAGTTTAGAATGTAAGGACTAGAGTTCCATTTGGACAACAGCCTGTCATGGATACCTCAGCCCTCCAGCCCTGCAGACAAGTGAATTACACAGTTTACCCACTTCTTTTCAAATGCTATTTTCTTCTTGTCTTTCTTTTCTGTTGCACTGTGGCGACTGGAGAGCCGCTTAGCTATTACCCAGGATTCTCCTTGTCTGCACGCACACGCGCACACACACACACACACACACACACACTCACATAATGAACCTTCTTTAGAGCTGCAGCGACAGTCTCAGACGTTTTGCGTGGTTAGTTCGTCGTGGGATTTCTGTGACTTGGATCTTCTTTTCTTTGCAGACACTTTGAAGTCACCTTAAATCTCCTGGCCAGATTCAGTATATGATAGTCAAACTGTTTCTCTATCGTGTTGGTTAAAGTTGTGGTTTTCTTCCTTAATGGTCAGTCATTCTTTTATTTGTTTAAATTTTAAAGAAAACAGCAGCAGTTGCTAGCTTGCCCATCCAGTCCCTCACCTCTCTGTCTTTAAAACACATTATATAGATATAGATGGAAGCTTACAGTACATTAACTGTGACTAAAACATCCTATATTAGGTAGATACTTACACTACATATGAAATGTGTTGATGCTAAGATAGAAGCCTGCAGTACATATGACATGTGTTGTTGCTGATACAAGGCTGCAGTACATATGAGATGTGTTGTTGCTAAGATACAAGGCTGCAGTACATATGAGATGTGTTGTTGCTAAGATACAAGGCTACAGTACATATGACATGTGTTGTTGCTGATACAAGGCTGCAGTACATATGAGATGTGTTGTTGCTAAGATACAAGGCTGCAGTACATATGAGATGTGGTGTTGCTAAGATACAAGGCCGCAGTACATATGAGATGTGTTGTTGCTAAGATACAAGGCTGCAGTACATATGAGATGTGTTGTTGCTAAGATACAAGGCTGCAGTACATATGAGATGTGTTGTTGCTAAGATACAAGGCTACAGTACATATGCCATGTGTTGTTGCTGATACAAGGCTGCAGTACATATGAGATGTGTTGTTGCTAAGATACAAGGCTGCAGTACATATGAGATGTGTTGTTGCTAAGATACAAGGCTGCAGTACATATGAGATGTGTTGTTGCTAAGATACAAGGCTACAGTACATATGACATGTGTTGTTGCTGATACAAGGCTGCAGTACATATGAGATGTGTTGTTGCTATGATACAAGGCTGCAGTACATATGAGATGTGTTGTTGCTAAGATACAAGGCTACAGTACATATGACATGTGTTGTTGCTGATACAAGGCTGCAGTACATATGAGATGTGTTGTTGCTAAGATACAAGGCTGCAGTACATATGAGATGTGTTGTTGCTAAGATACAAGGCTGCAGTACATATGAGATGTGTTGTTGCTAAGATACAAGGCTGCAGTACATATGAGATGTGTTGTTGCTAAGATACAAGGCTGCAGTACATATGAGATGTGTTGTTGCTAAGATACAAGGTTACAGTACATATGACATGTGTTGTTGCTGATACAAGGCTGCAGTACATATGAGATGTGTTGTTGCTAAGATACAAGGCTGCAGTACATATGAGATGTGTTGTTGCTAAGATACAAGGCTGCAGTACATATGAGATGTGTAGTTGCTAAGATACAAGGCTGCAGTACATATGACATAACACCACATAAACTCAGCAAAAAGAGAAACATCCCTTTTTTAGGACCCTGTCTTTCAAAGAAAATTCCCATGCTTGTTCAATGAACCATAAACAATTAATGAACATGCACCTGCAGAACGGTCGTTAAGACACTAACAGCTTACAATTAAGTACAATTAGGTGGGCAATTAAGGTCACAGTTATGAAAACTTACGACACTAAAGAGGCCTTTCTACTTACTCTGAAAAACACCAAAAGAAAGATGCCCAGGGTCCCTGCTCATCTGTGTGAATGTGCCTTAGGCATGCTGCAAGGAGACATGAGGACTGCAAATGTGGCCAGGGCAATAAATTGCCATGTCCGTACTGTGAGACGCCTAAGACAGGGAGATGGGATGGACAGCTGATCGTCCTCGCAGTGGCAGACCACGTGTAACAACACCTGCACAGGATCGGTACATCCGAACATCTCACCTGCAGGACAGATACAAGATGGCAACAACAAGCACCTGAGTTACACCAGGAACGCACAATCCCTCCGTCAGTGCTCAGACTGTCCCCAATAGGCTGAGAGAGCCTGGACTGAGGGCTTGTAGGCCTGTTGTAAGGCAGGTCCTCACAAGACATCACCGGCAACAACGTCGCCTATGGGCACAAACCCACCGTCGCTGGACCAGACAGGACTGGCAAAAAGTGCTCTTTACTGACGAGTCGCGGTTTTGTCTCACCAGTTGTGATGGTCGGATTCGCGTTTATTGTCGACGGAATGAGCATTACACCGAGGCCTGTACTCTGGAGCGGGATCGATTTGGATGTGGAGGGTCTGTCATGGTCTGGGGCGGTGTGTCACAGCATCATCGGACTGAGCTTGTTGTCATTGCAGGCAATCTCAACACTGTGTGTTTCAGGGAAGACATCCTCCTCTATCATGTGGTACACTTCCTGCAGGCTCAGCCTGACATGACCCTCCAGCATGACAATGCCACCAGCCATACTGCTCATTCTGTGCATGATTTCCTGCAAGACAGGAGTATCAGTGTTCTGGCCAGCGAAGAGCCCGGATCACAATCACATTGAGCACGTCTGCGACCTGTTGGATCGGAGGGTGAGGGCTAAGGCCATTCCCCCCAGAAATGTCCGGGAACTTGCAGGTGCATTGGTGGAAGAGTGCGGTAACATCTCACAGCGAGAACTGGCAAATCTGCACTGCAGTACTTAATGCCACTGATAGCCACACCAGATACTGACTGTTACTTTTGATTTTGACCCCCATCCTTTGTTCAGGGACATATTATTCCATTTCTGTTAGTCACATGTCTGGGGAACTTGTTCAGTTTATGTCTCAGTTGTTGAATCTTGTTATGTTCATACAAATATTTACACATGTTAAGTTTGCTGAAAATAAACACAGTTGACAGTGAGAGGACGCTTCTTTTTTGCAGAGTTTATTACGTGTAGGTATGCAGTAGGTAGGTATGCAGTAGGTAGGTATGCAGTAGGTAGGTATGCAGTAGGTAGGTATGCAGTAGGTGGGTATGCAGTAGGTAGGTATGCAGTAGGTAGGTATGCAGTAGGTAGGTATGCCCTAGGTAGGTATGCAGTAGGTAGGTATGCAGTAGGTGGGTATGCAGTAGGTAGGAATGCAGTAGGTAGGTATGCAGTAGGTAGGTATGCAGTAGGTAGGTATGCAGTAGGTAGGTATGCAGTAGGTAGGAATGCAGTAGGTAGGAATGCAGTAGGTAGGTATGCAGTAGGTAGGTATGCAGTAGGTAGGTATGCAGTAGGTAGGTATGCGGTAGGTATGCAGTAGGTAGGAATGCAGTAGGTAGGTATGCCCTAGGTAGGTATGCAGTAGGTAGGTATGCAGTAGGTAGGTATGCAGTAGGTAGGAATGCAGTAGGTAGGTATGCAGTAGGTAGGTATGCAGTAGGTAGGAATGCATGCAGTAGGTAGGTATGCAGTAGGTAGGTATGCAGTAGGTAGGAATGCATGCAGTAGGTAGGTATGCAGTAGGTAGGTATGCAGTACATTATGACATATGAGTGGTGTTTAAGTGCTGATTCTGTCGACTGTGACTTCACATTGGAAGTTATCCAGGGATCAGCCCTATCCACAGTGACAGTGACACAGCTTTCTACTTTACAAGAAGAGTTGTAGGCTCTTTCAGTTACCGTGACACAGTTAGCCCGAGGCTGGGTTCCTCTATGGCGTTAACAGCCCCTCTAAGGCACATCAGTCAGGACAGGGGCACTTAAAGTTCCATTCTGGGATTTGAAAAACAACAAAACGGTAGCCCTGCCACTTGTTTTGGTATACAGCTAAAGGATGGGCTAGGGAAATGTAACCCCTCGCAAATTCAAAAGGAATTCATTTATAAAATGTTTTTTTTACTAAGAATCCATAGGTGCATATCTACAATTGGAATGACCATTGAACAGATTCTCAGATTGTAGTCTTCAGTGAGGACAGGGCCATCGTTAGTTACACAGTTGCACAGCAAGTGCTTTGCTTGGGTAATAAGACTGCATGCAAGTATTTGTATTTATTAGGGATCCCTATTAGTTCCTACTAAGACAGCAGCTACTCTTCCTGTGGTTTATTATGGATCCCCATTAGTTCCTACTAAGACAGCAGCTACTCTTCCTGTGGTTTATTATGGATCCCCATTAGTTCCTACTAAGACAGCAGCTACTCTTCCTGTGGTTTATTATGGATCCCCATTAGTTCCTACTAAGACAGCAGCTACTCTTCCTGTGGTTTATTATGGATCCCCATTAGTTCCTACTAAGACAGCAGCTACTCTTCCTGTGGTTTATTATGGATCCCCATTAGTTCCTACTAAGACAGCAGCTACTCTTCCTGTGGTTTATTATGGATCCCCATTAGTTCCTACTAAGACAGCAGCTACTCTTCCTGTGGTTTATTATGGATCCCCATTAGTTCCTACTAAGACAGCAGCTACTCTTCCTGTGGTTTATTATGGATCCCCATTAGTTCCTACTAAGACAGCAGCTACTCTTCCTGTGGTTTATTATGGATCCCCATTAGTTCCTACTAAGACAGCAGCTACTCTTCCTGGGGTTTATTATGGATCCCCATTAGTTCCTACTAAGACAGCAGCTACTCTTCCTGTGGTTTATTATGGATCCCCATTAGTTCCTACTAAGACAGCAGCTACTCTTCCTGTGGTTTATTATGGATCCCCATTAGTTCCTACTAAGACAGCAGCTACTCTTCCTGGGGTTTATTATGGATCCCCATTAGTTCCTACTAAGGCAGCAGCTACTCTTCCTGGGGTTTATTATGGATCCCTATTACTTCCTGCCAAGGCAGCAGCTACTCTTCCAGAGGTTTATTATGGATCCCCATTAGTTCCTACTAAGACAGCAGCTACTCTTCCTGTGGTTTATTATGGATCCCCATTAGTTCCTACTAAGACAGCAGCTACTCTTCCTGTGGTTTATTATGGATCCCCATTAGTTCCTACTAAGACAGCAGCTACTCTTCCTGTGGTTTATTATGGATCCCCATTAGTTCCTACTAAGACAGCAGCTACTCTTCCTGTGGTTTATTATGGATCCCCATTAGTTCCTACTAAGACAGCAGATACTCTTCCTGTGGTTTATTATGGATCCCCATTAGTTCC
The DNA here is from genome assembly GCF_045791955.1 of Oncorhynchus clarkii lewisi. Lineage (NCBI taxonomy): Eukaryota > Metazoa > Chordata > Actinopteri > Salmoniformes > Salmonidae > Oncorhynchus > Oncorhynchus clarkii. The sequence continues at coordinate 87,095,695 of NC_092147.1, read as the reverse complement.
TACTAAGACAGCAGCTACTCTTCCTGGGGTTTATGATGGATCCCCATTAGTTCCTACTAAGACAGCAGCTACTCTTCCTGTGGTTTATTATGGATCCCCATTAGTTCCTACTAAGACAGCAGCTACTCTTCCTGTGGTTTATTATGGATCCCCATTAGTTCCTACTAAGACAGCAGCTACTCTTCCTGGGGTTTATTATGGATCCCCATTAGTTCCTACTAAGGCAGCAGCTACTCTTCCTGGGGTTTATTATGGATCCCTATTAGTTCCTGCCAAGGCAGCAGCTACTCTTCCTGAGGTTTATTATGGATCCCCATTAGTTCCTACTAAGACAGCAGCTACTCTTCCTGGGGTTTATTATGGATCCCCATTAGTTCCTACTAAGACAGCAGCTACTCTTCCTGGGGTTTATTATGGATCCCCATTAGTTCCTACTAAGACAGCAGCTACTCTTCCTGGGGTTTATTATGGATCCCCATTAGTTCCTGCCAAGGCAGCGGCTACTCTTCCTGGGGTTTATTTTGGATCCCTATTAGTTCCTGCCAAGGCAGCGGCTACTCTTCCTGGGGTTTATTATGGATCCCCATTAGTTCCTGCCAAGGCAGCAGCTACTCTTCCTGGGGTTTATTATGGATCCCTATTAGTTCCTGCCAAGGCAGCAGCTACTCTTCCTGGTGTTTATTATGGATCCCCATTAGTTCCTGTAGTACTGTGCGCCTCCGGTAGTCTGTTCTGGACTTGGGGACTGTGACTAATCCTCTTGTGGCATGTCTTTTGGGGTATGTATGGGTGTCTGAGCTGTGTGCTCGTTGTTTAGACAGACACCTCAGTACATTCAACTTGTCAACTCTTCTTACAAAAACAAGTAGTGATGAAGTCAATCTCCTCCACTTTGAGCCAGGAGAGATTGACATGCATATTATTAATGTTAGCTCTCCGTGTACTTTTAAGTGCCAGCCATGCTGCCCTGTTCTGAGACTGCCGTGCTGCTCTGTTCTGAGACAGCCATGCTGCCCTGTTCTGAGACAGCCGTGCTGCCCTGTTCTGAGACAGCCGTGCTGCTCTGTTCTGAGACAGCCGTGCTGCCCTGTTCTGAGACAGCCGTGCTGCCCTGTTCTGAGACAGCCGTGCTGCCCTGTTCTGAGACAGCCGTGCTGCCCTGTTCTGAGCCAGCCGTGCTGCCCTGTTCTGAGCCAGCCGTGCTGCCCTGTTCTGAGCCAGCCGTGCTGCCCTGTTCTGAGCCAGCCGTGCTGCCCTGTTCTGAGACAGCCGTGCTGCCCTGTTCTGAGACAGCCATGCTGCCCTGTTCTGAGACAGCCGTGCTGCCCTGTTTTGAGCCAACTGCAATTTCCCTAAGTCCCTCTTTGTGGCACCTGACCACACTGCAAGTGATTGCTTTGTCACACTTAATCGTACACACACTGCCACTCTGTGTTTCTTATGGACTTTCATTGACAGCTGAAACCTTCCAACTCACCCTGTTGTTTCTTCAACATGGAAAACAAAACCTACAAGTGAATACCTCCATATTCCCATTTCATGGAATACATTGCTACATACTGTAGTGAAGAACTCTCATTTTAAGTGAACTCATAACTAGAATAATAACATTGACTAAAAGCAAAGATATTCAAATATAATAATGGCCTGAAGATGTTCCACCCCCCCCCCCCCCGAAATCCTTTTACAGGGTCCAATCACACTGCTTCATCTTAACCTCGCAGTGACACTTGATGCAAACTGAATTGACTTAAACCTGTTCCATCTGCCTCGCCTTGAATTGAGAATATCGCCCGTGGACACAGTGTAGTTAGTTAGTTGTTACTTTGCCAGTTCTCCAACCCCTCACACACTGACTCATACATAAGAGCGTAGTCTAATATAAATGCATTAGGATGCTGGATTCACACCAAGTTCTGCTGTTTATCTCCCTTCCCTGCTTTTGGAGTTATAATGTCAAACCCCTTTCTGACTCATAAGAAGGTACTAAAAGCATTCATATGCTAAGTACATGCAGATTTCTGTTATTTGGTTTATTGAGTGCTTTACTTACATTCCATTAACTGTTGCATTGTATGATGGTAGTCTAAAATACATGCAGTAGGATGCTAGGTTCTTATTTTCTTATTTCCGTGTTACTTTCCTTTCTAAAAGTGTAAGAAGGTACTCTGAAACCGACAACCGTTAGAATATCAATCTCAATGACAACCATTAGAATGTCCATTTCTGGTCTGACTGGTCTTTTTACTGCATTTGGTTGATAATGGCTCCTACTTACATCCCATTAACTGTTGCATTAACATCATGGATCAAACGGATGCTGCAGGGCCTGTAATTAATGTCGGAGGCGTCTCTTGGGGCTACCTTCTAATGGTGGCGGTGTTGGGTATACCAGTTAGTATAATGCCGTTAATTGCTCCCAGAATAAGATCCTTTAACATTTTAAAGACAATAATGGCTGCATTTTCACAGGAAAGCCAATTCTGATTGGTCAATAGACCAATTATTGAAAACATGATCAGAATTGGGCTGCCTGTGTAAACGCAGCCATAGTGACTTCAGTGAACTCCTAAGGCTGGCCATGTTGTGCTGTTGAAACATATAAATAGACATATAAATATGCTTGTTTTTGTGTCATTTAATATACATGAGCCATTCCAAACACACAACACATGAAGTCTAAACTAAGTTTAGAGAACTAAGAGTATCTCCTGATGTCAAACTAATGCAGTGTTAGCAAAGACTTAATTATGTTCTCTCCATTTTTTTGTTTTCTCACTTTTTCAGACGAATGCACAGTGACGAGGTCGTACCTTTTCCTCCACAAGTTCTGGTTCTTCAGTACCATCTACTACTTTGGTAACTGGGTGTTTATCGGGGTATGTGTTGGAAACTCAAAGATTCGGTTGACAATGTTCTTGCAAAAATGTCACAGATGGTGTAACTATAAGTGCAATTTATAGTGTAAAGGCAGATCAGATTTACTGAGTCTGCTAGAATTATAGCTGCAATTCATTGATTGATTGGTTAAATTGTTTGAACATTAAAGATGACCGCCATACTAGCGTCCTACTTAAACTGCATACTCATTTACTTAAACCGCATACTCATTTACTTAAACTCTATACTCATTTACTTAAACTGCACACTCAAACCGCGTACTCAAGTACTTAAACCGCATACTCATTTACTTAAACCGCAAACCAATTTACTTAAACCGCGCACACTTTTACCCATTTACTTAAACTGTGTACACATTTACTTAAACTGCGTACTCATTCACTTACACCGTACTCATTTACTTAAACCGTACTCATTTACTTAAACTGCGTACTCATTCACTTAATCTGCGTACTCATTTACTTAATCTGCGTACTCATTTACTTAAACTGCGTACTCATTTACTTAAACTGCGTACCCATTTACTTAATCTGCGTACTCATTTACTTAATCTGCGTACTCATTTACTTAAACTGCATACTCATTTCGGCGTTTGATCTAGTAGAATTCATTGGTCTTTTCTGACTCACATGTTAGACGACAGCTGATAATCAGATAAATTGACCTGCTGTACTATTTTCTACATTTCACATACTAGAAAACTTTACTTTTTCACATACTATTTATATAGTACGCTAGTATGGGTATTGGGAGATGGCCCATGACTTATTTCCATACGTTCCATGTTTTCCACCTGTAGGTTCTCCTCATTGGCCTGGTGGTGATTGATTGTAAATGTCCATGTTTTCCACCTGTAGGTTCTCCTCATTGACCTGGTGGTGATTGATTGTAAATGTCCATGTTTTCCACCTGTAGGTTCTCCTCATTGACCTGGTGGTGTTTGATTGTAAATGTCCATGTTTTCCACCTGTAGGTTCTCCTCATTGACCTGGTGGTGATTGATTGTAAATGTCCATGTTTTCCACCTGTAGGTTCTCCTCATTGGCCTGGTGGTGATTGATTGTAAATGTCCATGTTTTCCACCTGTAGGTTCTCCTCATTGGCCTGGTGGTGATGGATTGATTGTAAATGTCCATGTTTTCCACCTGTAGGTTCTCCTCATTGGCCTGGTGGTGATTGATTGTAAATGTCCATGTTTTCCACCTGTAGGTTCTCCTCATTGACCTGGTGGTGATTGATTGTAAATGTCCATGTTTTCCACCTGTAGGTTCTCCTCATTGACCTGGTGGTGTTGGATTGATTGTAAATGTCCATGTTTTCCACCTGTAGGTTCTCCTCATTGACCTGGTGGTGATTGATTGTAAATGTCCATGTTTTCCACCTGTAGGTTCTCCTCATTGGCCTGGTGGTGATTGATTGTAAATGTCCATGTTTTCCACCTGTAGGTTCTCCTCATTGACCTGGTGGTGATTGATTGTAAATGTCCATGTTTTCCACCTGTAGGTTCTCCTCATTGACCTGGTGGTGATTGATTGTAAATGTCCATGTTTTCCACCTGTAGGTTCTCCTCATTGACCTGGTGGTGATTGATTGTAAATGTCCATGTTTTCCACCTGTAGGTTCTCCTCATTGACCTGGTTGTGATTGATTGATTGTAAATGTCCATGTTTTCCACCTGTAGGTTCTCCTCATTGACCTGGTGGTGATTGATTGATTGTAAATGTCCATGTTTTCCACCTGTAGGTTCTCCTCATTGACCTGGTGGTGATTGATTGTAAATGTCCATGTTTTCCACCTGTAGGTTCTCCTCATTGGCCTGGTGGTGATTGATTGTAAATGTCCATGTTTTCCACCTGTAGGTTCTCCTCATTGGCCTGGTGGTGATTGATTGTAAATGTCCATGTTTTCCACCTGTAGGTTCTCCTCATTGACCTGGTGGTGATTGATTGTAAATGTCCATGTTTTCCACCTGTAGGTTCTCCTCATTGGCCTGGTGGTGATTGATTGTAAATGTCCATGTTTTCCACCTGTAGGTTCTCCTCATTGACCTGGTGGTGATTGATTGTAAATGTCCATGTTTTCCACCTGTAGGTTCTCCTCATTGGCCTGGTGGTGATTGATTGTAAATGTCCATGTTTTCCACCTGTAGGTTCTCCTCATTGGCCTGGTGGTGATTGATTGTAAATGTCCATGTTTTCCACCTGTAGGTTCTCCTCATTGACCTGGTGGTGATTGATTGTAAATGTCCATGTTTTCCACCTGTAGGTTCTCCTCATTGACCTGGTGGTGATTGATTGTAAATGTCCATGTTTTCCACCTGTAGGTTCTCCTCATTGGCCTGGTGGTGATTGATTGTAAATGTCCATGTTTTCCACCTGTAGGTTCTCCTCATTGGCCTGGTGGTGATTGATTGATTGATTTTAACTTTCCATGTTTTCCACCTATAGGTTTTCCTCATCGGCCTGTTGGTGTCATGTTGTAAGGGGAAGAAATCAGTGATCGAAGGAGAAGTGGAGGCAGATGACTCTGACATGAGTGAAGACGAATATGTCCACTGACAAGACCACAGCCTGCCAGACCTGGGTTCAAATACTATTTGAAATGTTTTAAATACTTTTGAGCATTTGCTTTAGCCTGCCTGGGAGTGCCGGGTGGGCGGGGTTTGCATGTTCTGGACTTTTCTATTGGTTCACCTGCAAAAGGCAAGCTTAATCAAATACAATTGAAGTATTTTAAATCATTTTAAACAGTGTGCCCTAATGAATATGACCCAGGTCTGCTACCTGCTTGGACCAGGAGACATTTAAACCGGATTGGTTTCTGTTACAGCTGGTTTGCTATAACATAAGAATTTAACATTTGGATTGTTCATACAAGGCAGTAAAACTTTAATTTGATCTGTTGTTTTCTGGTTTCTGCCTGAGATTGGTTATAATATTCCACAACGTTGTGTTGATACTGATGTATTATAACAGGAGAGGGTGATTGTGAGGTTGCTTTTTTCTATTAGGGCAACTTTTTGTTTTTTGTTCAGTCAAGTGTCTTTGTTCAAAGCAGTATGTAAAACCCTGATTGCATCCCAAATGGCACCCTATTTCAAATATAGTGCACTTCTTTTGACCAAAGCCCTATCGGACCCTGGTCAAAAGTAGTGCACTATATAGGGAATAGTGTTCCATTTGAGATGCAACCCTCTTTGTATTACTATGGGTATGTGCCTGTTGTTTCAAATGTCATCTCCACCAATTCCATGTTTTTATGTTTCCAAAAAGAAAGATTTAGTGTTGCAAAATTCTGGTATATTTTCCAAAATGAGAGGATTCTGAATTTCCTGCTTATTTCCCCTCACTATTCTGGGAATCTTCAAATGGGGATGAAAAAGACAGAAAAACCAGGTGATTTGTGGAAAGTTCCCAACATTTTCCAACCCTAAGAAAGATCCCTGGTTGAGAACCAAACGGTGAGTTATTCAACAAGCCTGTGGTACTGGATGTTTTGGGTCCTGAAAAGGCAAGATGTTGTTGGGGAAACAGTCCAGGATTACTTTTTTATTTGAACTCAGCACATTTTTGTTGACATGTACATTTCTGTAATATATGGCTGGATAAATGTTTAATTTAGAATTTAACAGATTTATTATTTTTAAGATTACTAATTTAGCACATTCAGCATGTTAACTTACAGCAACAAATACCATATTGATAATGCACATTGCTGAGTTAAAATATATATTCTCTTATCCCTGATTTTGGTCGTGTTTGGTTGGGCTTAGCTTGACTAACTGTTATTGCGTTGATGAATTGATTTGCTGTAAAGTTCTCTGAACATGAACTGAGCATAATATCACTGGACTACTGATCACGATGTCAATTTACGTTATGAATTTGTAATAAAATATGAATTCTGAATTGATTATTGCTATGTTTATGTTGTTAATCTATCAATTTCTAACGTTAATTCAGGGATTTCTTTGGACCTTGAACTTGGGGTTGGCATAGCCATTTGTTTTTCAAGGACTAGACATTAGTGATATTTATTGTGTCCTCTTTAAAACTGTTGATAATAAAGAGGTTGGCCCATCTTATTTTGTGTGCCATGCACTTTTCATCACTGCACTAGATACCAGTGCATCGATTTAATCTGTCACAGCGGTCATTATTAGCCTACAAGATGGCATGTAGCTGGCTTCAGTACAGTATATATATAAAAAAGTGCTAACTCATCGCAGGCTTTAGTATTTATTTACCTTCTAGTCATCACCACGGTGACGCTTAATCAATGGCTTCTAGTACTAATGCCTGTACACATATATACAATATGAAGGATCAGCATAATGGTGATCCCTGGGGCTACATAATATAGATAAAAAGACTGGTGTTAAGATGTTAACTCTCCACTATCCCCTGTACACTGATACACTCTCTTCATTCTCTGAAGCAGCTCAATTATCTGATGGTTGGTTGGTTGGTTGTTTGGATGGTTGGTTGGTCCAAGAATGCACTGCAATGTGACATGAATCACATCTGTTCCAGGTGGGAACATGAAACACACACAACAGATGGGAAGGACCTGGAGAAGAAATAACAAGCACTATCGATGTGTTTACACAAGCAGCCCAATTCTGATCTTTGGCCCATTTTTTTGGCTAAACATCGGATTGATTGTTCAAAAGACTAATTTTGTGGCAAAAGATCAGACTTGGGCTTCCTTTGTTAACACAGCCTATGTAGAACTCTCTAGCTTTACCTAGCATCACCTTGGAGGAAGTAACAACTGTTCCTACAGTAATAACTCTTATTTTATGGTCATCCTTTGTTATTGTGTGGTTTTGTTGAGTTATGGAACAATGAGCCGATTCCTCCCACAGGCTTTCTTTCATAGGTCTTTTCATAAGACACTGAAGGTCATCTTTCATTTCAGATGGGGGGTCAAAGGTGGCACAGAAATACTGACAAGGGAAAATAATATAAGGCTCAAATCAAATCACAGTTTATTGGTTCATACACATATATTTTCAGATGTTGTTTATATTTCTAACTCCAACAGTGCAGTAAAACTAACAATGCAAAACAATACACACATACAAATGTACAGTCACGTTACTGTTTCTGTTTCAGAACACACTTAGGAAGTGACTTCATATGTCAATATTCTGCACAGGTCACGTTTGTTCATTCTTGTTTGTCCAGTTTTCTATTCTATTGTTGTGGTCCTTTGGGATGGATGGAGACTGAAGAATACCTTTCTCACCATGAGAGACACTCAAAGTCCATCTTCTACAACAGACATCCTGACCAGACGGACCTTTAGGCTATGCTCAGAAATGTTTTCTTCGTGCTTTTCACAGACCCCAGAGCTTGCAGTACTCACAAACAGGCTGGCTGAGATCACTACACTTAAAAATAGGTCAATTTGTGTTGTTCCTTTGAGAGACCAGCATGGGGTTAGTAGTTCCCCCAGTTAAATCAACTCAAAAACTTTGACATGTTGCCTTTCACTGTATAACATCCTCATTGTTTGATGAACGGATGAATGGAAGGATTACTAGTATTCTACACAGTGATGGACTCTAACTTCACTGAGCTGAAAAAAATACTTATTACATGTACTGTGGATGGATGAACAGCTAATCCTTCACAACGTTGCTGGAGGCCTATTGGTTTCACGTTAGCTTACATTACATTGTCTATCTTGGCTTTTTGGGTCAGCTTTTTTCCCCATCTTTCAATAGCCAATAGTGTTCTACGGCTCTTGTATATCACATGAAACGAGACATAAAGCTACAAGCCTTACGGCGTTAACGTCTGAGTCTTTCACAATGTGTTGTACATTTATAGGTTGCCATGGTACATTCTCAATTACTCTGACAAGATGTATCCTACACGGTATCTAAACGTCTTCCAGTTGTATCATTATTTTGGGGGTTTTCTTCACCTACCAGAAAGAGTACAATGTTAGTGATGTCTTGTTGGGGGATGTATGGTACATGATATATATTATACTGTGTTAGGGATGTCTTGTTGAGAGATGTATGGTACATGATATATATTATACTGTGTTAGGGATGTCTTGTTGAGAGATGTATGGTACATGATATATATTAAACTGTGTTAGTGATGTATTGTTGGGAGATGTATGGTACATGATATATATTATACTGTGTTAGGGATGTCTTGTTGGGAGATGTATGGTACATGATATATATTAAAAGTGTTAGGGATGTCTTGTTGGGAGATGTATGGTACATGATATATATATATTATACTGTGATAGTGATGTCTTGATGGGAGATGTATGGTACATGATATATATTATACTGTGTTAGGGATGTCTTGTTGGGAGATGTATGGTACATGATATATATATTATACTGTGATAGTGATGTCTTGATGGGAGATGTATGGTACATGATATATAGTATACTGTGTTAGTGATGTCTTGTTGAGAGATGTATGGTACATGATATATATTAAACTGTGATAGGGATGTCTTGTTGAGAGACGTATGGTACATGGTATATATTATACCGTGTTAGGGATGTCTTGTTGGGAGATGTATGGTACATGATGTATATTATACTGTGTTAGCGATGTCTTGTTGGGAGATGTATGGTACATGATATATATTATACTGTGTTAGCGATGTCTTGTTGGGAGATGTATGGTACATGATATATAGTATACTGTGTTAGGGATGTCTTGTTGGGAGATGTATGGTACATTATATATATTATACTGTGTTAGTGATGTCTTGTTGGGAGATGTATGGTACATGATATATATTAAAAGTGTTAGGGATGTCTTGTTGGGAGATGTATGGTACATTATATATATTATACTGTGTTAGTGATGTCTTGTTGGGAGATGTATGGTACATGATATATATTAAAAGTGTTAGGGATGTCTTGTTGGGAGATGTATGGTACATGATGTATATTATACTGTGATAGTGATGTTTTGTTGGGAAATGTATGGTACATGATGTACAGTTGATGTACGCTTAGATTGGAGTCATTAAAACTTGTTTTTCAACCACTCCACAAACTTCTTGTTAATAAACTATAGTTTTGGCAAGTTTGTTAGGACATCTACTTTGTGCATGACACAAGTCATTTTTCCAACAATTGTTTACAGACAGATTATTTCACTTATAATTCACTGTATCACAATTCCAGTGGGTCAGAAGTTTACATACACTAAGTTGACTGTGCTTTTAAACAGCTTGGAAAACTCCAGAAAATAATGTCATGACTTTAGAAGCTTCTGATAGGCTAATTGACATAATTTGAGTCAATTGGAGGTGTACCTGCGAATGTATTTCAAGGCCTACCTTCAAACTCAGTGCCTCTTTGCGTGACATCATGGGAAAATCAAAAGAAATCAGCCAAGACCTCAGAAATTTTTTTGGACCTCCACAAGTCTAGTTCATCTTTGGGAGCAATTTGCAAACACCTGAAGGTACCACCTTCATCTGTACAAACAATAGTACGCATGTATAAACACCATGGGACAACGCAGCCATCATACCGCCCAGGAAGGAGACACATTCTGTCTCTTGGAGATTAGCGTACTTTGGAACGAAAAGTGCAAATCAATCCCAGAACAACAGCAAAGGACTTTGTGAAGATGCTGGAGGAAACAGGTACAAAAGTATCTATATCCACAGTAAAACGAGTCCTATATCGACATAACCTGAAAGGCCGCTCAGCAAGGAAGAAGCCACTGCTCCAAAACCGCCATAAAAAGGCCAGACTATAGCTTGCAACTGCACATGGGGACAAAGATCGTACTTTTTGGAGAAATGTCCTCTGGTCTAAATAAAACTGTTTGGCCATAATGACCACCGTTTTGTTTGAAGGGAGAAGGGGAGGCTTGAAGCAAAAGAACACCATCCCAACCGTGAAGCACGGGGGTGGCAGCATCATGTTGTGGGGGTGCTTTGTTGCAGGAGGGACTGGTGCACTTCACAAAATAGATTGCATCACGAGGGAGGAAATGTATGTGACTATATTGAAGCAACATCTCAAGACATCAGTCAGGAAGTTAAAGCTTGGTTGCAAATGGGTCTTCCAAATGGACAATGACCCCAAGCATACTTCCAAAGTTGTGGCAAAATGGCTTAAAGACAACAAAGTCAAGGTATTGGAGTAGCCATCACAAAGCCCTGACCTCAATCCCATGGAAAATTTGTGGGTAGAACTGAAAAAGCGTGTGCAAGCAAGGAGGCCTACAAACCTGACTCAGTTACACCAGCTCTGTCAGAAGGAATGGGCCAAAATTCACCCAACTTCTTGTGGGAAGCTTGTTGAAGGCTACCTGAAACGTTTGACCCAAGTTAAACAATTTAAAGGCAATGCTACCAAATACTCAGTATGCAAGTGTGCAAACTTCTGACCCACTGAGAATGTGATGAAAGAAAGAAATGCTGAAATAAATCATTCTCTCTGCTATTATTCTGACATTTCACATTCTTAAAATAAAGTGGTGATCCTAACTGACCTAAAACAGGGATTTTTTTACTAGGATTAAATGTCAGGCATTGTGAAAAACTGAGTTTAAATGTATTTGACTAAGGTGAATGTAAACTTCCGACTTCAACTGTATATATACAGTACCAATAGTCTCCATATATACAGTACCAGTCAAAAGTTTGGACACATCTACTAATTCCAGGGTTTTTCGTTATTTTACTATTTTCTACATTGTAGAATAATAGTGAAGACATCACAACTATGAAATAACGCATATTGAATTATGTAGTAACCAAAAAATGTTAAACAAAATATATTTTAGAATTGAGATTCTTCAAAGTAGCCACCCTTTGCCTTGATAACAGCTTTGCTCACTCTTGGCATTCTCTCAACCAGCTTCATGACGTAGTCACCTGGAATACGTTTCAATGTAATGTTTGTGTTGTCTTGTAGCCTGGTCCCAGATCTGTTTGTGTTGTCTTGTAGCCTGGTCCCAGATCTGTTTGTGTTGTGCTGTAGCCTGGTCCCAGATCTGTTTGTGTTGTCTTGTAGCCTGGTCCCAGATCTGTTTGTGTTGTCTTGTAGCCTGGTCCTAGATCAGTTTGTGTTGTCTTGTGGCCTGGTCCCAGATCTGTTTGTGTTGTCTTGTGGCCTGGTCCTAGATCTGTTTGTGTTGTGCTGTAGCCTGGTCCCAGATCTGTTTGTGTTGGCTTGTAGCCTGGTCCTAGATCAGTTTGTGTTGTCTTGTGGCCTGGTCCTAGATCTGTTTGTGTTGTGCTGTAGCCTGGTCCCAGATCTGTTTGTGTTGTGCTGTAGCCTGGTCCCAGATCTGTTTGTGTTGTCTTGTAGCCTGGTCCTAGATCAGTTTGTGTTGTCTTGTGGCCTGGTCCTAGATCAGTTTGTGTTGTCTTGTGGCCTGGTCCCAGAATCTCTTGCACTGACTCTGGACCACCCACTCACTCACACCTACTCCACCCACTCACATACACTGACACCTCAACAAGCATTACACACACACTACATCCATCCACACACACATAACATGCACACACACGCATACTGACACACACACACACACACACACACACACACACACACACACACACACACACACACACACACACACTCACCCACCACATACACTGCTGCTACTGCCCCACATACGCTGCTTCTACAGCTCAGTCTATTATCTATCCTGTTGCCTAGTAACTTTACCCCTACGTATAAGTACATAATTACCTCGTACCCCTGCACATCGACTCTGTACTGCTACTCCCTATATGTTGCCATTTTATTTACTCATTATTCTTATTCATTGTGTTTTCTTTCCTCATTTCACTATTTCTATTTAAAATATATATTTTGTATCTTTATCTTTAACTTGTTGGGAAGGGACTCGTAAGTGAGCACTGTTAGTCTACCTGTTGTTTACAAAACATGTGACAAATACATATTGATTTCATTTGATCTGTTAGTGCTATCTTTCCCAATACTCCTACAGACAGCACTAACAGATCTGGCACCAGGCCATAGTGGACTACAGTAGGGTCCCTCCACTGAGACCCCTACAGACACCACTAACAGATCTGGCATCAGGCCATAGTGGACTACAGTAGGGTCCCTCCACTGAGACCCCTACACACAGCACTAACAGATCTGGCACCAGGCCATAGTGGACTACAGTAGGGTCCCTCCACTGAGACCCCTACAGAGAGCACTAACAGATCTGGCACCAGGCCATAGTGGACTACAGTAGGGTCCCTCCACTGAGACCCCTACAGACAGCACTAACAGATCTGGCACCAGGCCATAGTGGACTACAGTAGGGTCCCTCCACTGAGACCCCTACAGACAGCACTAACAGATCTGGCACCAGGCCATAGTGGACTACAGTAGGGTCCCTCCACTGAGACCCCTACAGACAGCACTAACAGATCTGGCACCAGGCCATAGTGGACTACAGTAGGGTCCCTCCACTGAGACCCCTACAGACACCACTAACAGATCTGGCACCAGGCCATAGTGGACTACAGTAGGGTCCCTCCACTGAGACCCCTACACACAGCACTAACAGATCTGGCACCAGGCCATAGTGGACTACAGTAGGGTCCCTCCACTGAGACCCCTACAGAGAGCACTAACAGATCTGGCACCAGGCCATAGTGGACTACAGTAGGGTCCCTCCACTGAGACCCCTACAGACAGCACTAACAGATCTGGCACCAGGCCATAGTGGACTACAGTAGGGTCCCTCCACTGAGACCCCTACAGACACCACTAACATATCTGGCACCAGGCCATAGTGGACTACAGTAGGGTCCCTCCACTGAGACCCCTACACACAGCACTAACAGATCTGGCACCAGGCCATAGTGGACTACAGTAGGGTCCCTCCACTGAGACCCCTACAGAGAGCACTAACAGATCTGGCACCAGGCCATAGTGGACTACAGTAGGGTCCCTCCACTGAGACCCCTACAGACAGCACTAACAGATCTGGCACCAGGCCATAGTGGACTACAGTAGGGTCCCTCCACTGAGACCCCTACAGACAGCACTAACAGATCTGGCACCAGGCCATAGTGGACTACAGTAGGGTCCCTCCACTGAGACCCCTACAGACAGCACTAACAGATCTGGCACCAGGCCATAGTGGACTACAGTAGGGTCCCTCCACTGAGACCCCTACACACAGCACTAACAGATCTGGCACCAGGCCATAGTGGACTACAGTAGGGTCCCTCCACTGAGACCCCTACAGACAGCACTAACAGATCTGGCACCAGGCCATAGTGGACTACAGTAGGGTCCCTCCACTGAGACCCCTACAGAGAGCACTAACAGATCTGGCACCAGGCCATAGTGGACTACAGTAGGGTCCCTCCACTGAGACCCCTACAGACAGCACTAACAGATCTGGCACCAGGCCATAGTGGACTACAGTAGGGTCCCTCCACTGAGACCCCTACAGACAGCACTAACAGATCTGGCACCAGGCCATAGTGGACTACAGTAGGGTCCCTCCACTGAGACCCCTACAGACAGCACTAACAGATCTGGCACCAGGCCATAGTGGACTACAGTAGGGTCCCTCCACTGAGACCCCTACAGACAGCACTAACAGATCTGGCACCAGGCCATAGTGGACTACAGTAGGGTCCCTCCACTGAGACCCCTACAGACAGCACTAACAGATCTGGCACCAGGCCATAGTGGACTACAGTAGGGTCCCTCCACTGAGACCCCTACAGACAGCACTAACAGATCTGGCACCAGGCCATAGTGGACTACAGTAGGGTCTGGCACCAGGCCTCCACTGAGACCCCTACAGACAGCACTAACAGATCTGGCACCAGGCCATAGTGGACTACAGTAGGGTCCCTCCAGTGAGACGCCTGCTGTCTGATGACATACTTCTAGTTCACACTACATTACCACTGTGTTACTCTAGCCTTCAGCAGGCCTCTGGAGAGTTGAACACTGGCAACGAGAGGGGAATTCAGGCAAGGCAGGGCAGGAGCAGTGTGGTTATGTTGATGCTGTGTTTTACAGCCCCTGGTTAACCTCTCTGCCCTCTACAACCGCTGGGACCTGACACAGTCTACCATAGTCATTTCCCCAATGAAGACTATTTGGCCCTGTCAACAAGCCTGTCAACATGCCACAGCTACATTTTCCCAGAGCTAGATAGTTGTACATACTGTATACTGAAATCAATATGCCACAGCTACATTTTCCCAGAGCTAGATAGTTGTACATACTGTATACTGAAGTCAATATGGATGTAGTACACAGGCCTGTATGTTTCAGTATGCACGCTAGCATACCACTTACAATGCTAGTCCAATACATCAATAACTAATCACAATGCTAGCCCAATACATCGATAACTAATCACAATGCTAGCCCAATACATCGATAACTAATCACAATGCTAGTCCAATACATTGATAACTAATCACAATGCTAGCCCAATACATCGATAACTAATCACAATGCTAGCCCAATACATCGATAACTAATCACAATGCTAGCCCAATACATTGATAACTAATCACAATGCTAGCCCAATACATCGATAACTAACACTTGACTTTTTATTATTTTCCTTATTTGCTCTGACCTTACTAGCTGATAGCTACTTTACTGAGGAAAAGTGTACTTACTATGACCATGAAATGTGGTTGTCCCACCTAGCTATCTTAAGATGAATTTTGACTCGCTCTGGATAAGAGCCTCTGCTAAATGACTAAAATGTTCAAATGTAAATTGTAATAGCCTTGATGCATTCTAAGTGGTATGCTAGTGTGGGGCCTGCAATAGTGTGTTGCTAAGCTCCCTGCAATTTTAGGAGACTCATTTTAGATATATCTGTTAGAACAAGTTTGGTGGGAAGTGAGAACAACATTTAAGTGCCTGAAGTCTGCCTACTCTCTCAGGCACATTGCCAATTCAGAAATACCACACAATGCCACGGTGTTGTATTAATTTCCATCTCCCAATCTAAGATGACATTAGTTCTTCAGTAGGTCAGGTCAAAAGGAAGACGAATCCATTGAATCGTTGATGCGGGACTAAATCAGCAAGATATACAATCTGGGTTTAAATACTATTCAATATCTTTCAAATACTTTGAGCATTTGTTTTAGCCTGCCTTGAGTGACAGATGAGCGGAGATTACACTTTTGCGACTATTCTATTGGTTCCGTGTTGCTGTGAGCCAGTGTTTACTTGCTGGTCAACTCAACGACCCCAGGCGGGGGCTTTCTACTCAGACTGCATTAGAAGGTGGAGGATGAGGACTTTTACACACACAAATCAATAGAAACGGCCATTTGAATAAATGACCAATAGCGTGTCTGAAGAGATGGACATCATTTCAACACAATTATGAGATGGAAGAATGTCACTATCAGTTTGTTCAGATGCAGAGAGAGCAGCCTACTTGGAGGACATAGGCTTGTTATTATCACTGACCAACGTGTCTCAATTCAACCTCTTTGCCTTGAAACGGATTTGAATAATCCTGGTAACATCATTATCGTTGGGCTGCAGAAAGGTCACCCACCAAGCTTCCTGCAGTGGCTACTGCTACCTTTCACTAGAAAGGTTAGCAATTGAATGTGTTTCTTTGAATCTCCCCTGGAAATAAGTTGTAAGCTACTAGTGGTCTGGAATTTACTGAAGACCGCTTTTCTATAGTCAGGCAGAAGAGCGAGAGAGGAAGTGATCTATGAACGTTGTAGGATTGGATGGGGTTTGAGCCTTGTTCTATAGAGAACACCCACAAAGAGTACATCTACTGGGATCAACGGGGGGCATGCGCCAATCAAGCTCAATCAAACATAGATCAAGTATTTGAATTGATTGGAAATAGTATTTGAACCCAGGTCTGCAACATACTGCTTGTGGTGAGAGTTGGCCTAATGGTTGCCATGGTGACAGTGATAATTGCTAGAGAGATGGAGGTCACAAAAATAGAAAACCACTTCCCTATACACAGCTTTCTCTCTCTGCCGTTCCTGTGTGTGTGTGTCTCTCTCTCTCTTTCTCACTCTCTCTCTCTCTCTCTCTCTCTCTCTCTCTCTCTTTCTCTCTCTCTCTCTCTCTCTCTCTCTCTCTTTCTCTCTCTTTCTCTCTCTCCCCCCCCTCTCCGTCTCTCTCTCTCTCTTTCTCTCACTCTCTCCCTCTCTCTCTCTCTCTCTCTCTCTCTCTCTCTCTCTCTCTCTTTCTCTCACCTTCTCTCCCCCCCCCCTCTCTCTCTCTTTCTCACTCTCTCTCTCTCCCCCTACTCTCTCTCTCTCTCACACACACACTCTCTATCTCTCTCTTTCTCACTCTCCCTCTCTCACACACTCTCTCTCTTTCTCACTCCCTCTCTCTTTCTCTCACCCCCCCTCTCTCTTTCTCTCCCCCCTCTCTCTCTCTCTCTCTGTCCTTGTCAGGAGTGAACATCTACCCCTGGCTGGGCTATTTAAAAGGACACACAGAAAGTCCTTACAGAAATATCTGTGCCATTCAATATGGGCATTGTACTAGTTCATGATGTGATTCTATATTTTTGAAACTCATAAACTAAACTTAAACAGGAATGAGGTGCATACCATAGATATAAAACCTGTTCATTCTGTCTTAATGAACATACAGTACTAACTAGGCTATTCTTTTCCATATTATTGGTGGGTCCCCTGCGGGACGATTGAGCTAACGTAGGCTAATGCGATTAGCATGAGGTTGTAAGTAACATGAACATTTCTCAGGACATAGACATATCATATTCTTGTTAATCTAACTGCAATGTCCAAATTACAGGAGCTATTACAGTGAAAGAATGCCATGCTGTTATTTGAGGAGAGTGCACAGTTTTGAACATGAAAAGTTATTAATAAACAAATTAGGCACATTTGGGCAGTCTTTATACCAAATTTGGAACGTAAAAGCAATAGTTCATTGGATCAGTCTAAAACTTTGCACAGACACTGCTGCCATCTAGTGGCCAAAATCTAAATTGCACCTGGACTGGAATAATACATTATGGCCTTTCTCTTGCATTTCAAAGATGATGGTACAAAAAAAATACAAAAACAGTTTTTTTTTCTTTGTATTATCTTTCACCAGATCTAATGTGTTATATTCTTCTACATTCCTTTCATATTTCCACAAACTTCAAAGTGTTTACTTTCAAATGATACTAAGAAAATGCATATCCTTGCCTCAGGGCCTGATCTACAGGCAGTTAGATTTGGGTATGTCATTTTAGATGAAAATTGAAAGAAAGGGGCCAATCCTTAAGCATGATACACTGCTTTTACTGCAGGCTGCTTTCCAAGGTCCTGAATACACTGAAGCACTGACTGGTCTGAATACCCCCAGTCAAAGGCTCTGATGTCTCATAACACAACACTGAAACACTGGTCTGAATACCCCCAGTCAAAGGCTCTGATGTCTCATAACACAACACTGAGACACTGGTCTGAATACCCCCAGTCAAAGGCTCTGATGTCTCATAACACAACACTGAAACACTGGTCTGAATACCCCCAGTCAAAGGCTCTGATGTCCCACAGTTTGCAGTAACTCCATCGGATGCAGCTCTTTAACCCTTAAGGCTGACTGGTCTGAATACCCCCAGTCAAAGGCTCTGATGTCCCACAGTTTGCAGTAACTCCATCAGATGCAGCTCTTTAACCCTTAAGGCTGACTGGTCTGAATACCCCCAGTCAAAGGCTCTGATGTCCCACAGTTTGCAGTAACTCCATGTAGCTCTTTAACCCTTAAGGCTGACTGGTCTGAATACCCCCAGTCAAAGGCTCTGATGTCCCACAGTTTGCAGTAACTCCATGTAGCTCTTTAACCCTTAAGGCTGACTGGTCTGAATACCCCCAGTCAAAGGCTCTGATGTGTCACAGTTTGCAGTAACTCCATGTAGCTCTTTAACCCTTAAGGATGACTGGTCTGAATACCCCCAGTCAAAGGCTCTGATGTCCCACAGTTTGCAGTAACTCCATGTAGCTCTTTAACCCTTAAGGATTAAGGAAAGTTCTATACAACTACTCAAATGTATAAAATTACAGACCAAAGTGTTAGTGATGATCTCAGTATGAGGCTCTGCAGAAGCCCACAGACCACAACCTTTATAATACACTACGGACCAGAGAGTAAGTAAGTAAGTAAGTAAGTAACTACTCCCTCAATACATCAGATGGAAGGGAGAGACTACACACACACACACACACACACACACACACACACACACACACACACACACACACACACACACACACACACACACACACACACACACACACACACACACACACACACACACACACACACACACACACACAAACACACAATACCTCGGATCTCTGCACATTGATCTGGTACTCCCTGTATATAGCTCCACATTGATCTGGTACTGGTACTCCCTGTATATAGCTCCACATTGATCTGGTACTAGTACTCCCTCCCCTATTATAAGGATGACTTTATGTTGATGGATGACATTATCATAAGGATGACTTTATAAGGATGACTTTATGTTGATGGATGACATTATCATAAGGATGACTTTATAAGGATGACTTTATGTTGATGGATGACATTATTATAAGGGTGACATTATTATAAGGATGACATTATAAGGATGACTTTATGTTGATGGATGACTTTATGTTGATGGATGACATTATCATAAGGATGACTTTATGTTGACGGATGACATTATCATAAGGATGACTTTATGTTGATGAATGACATTATTACAAGGATGACTTCATGTTGATGGATGACAATATTATAAGGATGACTTTATGTTGATGGATGACATTATTATAAGGATGACTTTATGTTGATGGATGACATTATTATAAGGATGACTTTATGTTGATGGATGACATTATCATAAGGATGACTTTATGTTGACGGATGACATTATCATAAGGATGACTTTATGTTGATGGATGACATTATTACAAGGATGACTTTATGTTGATGGATGACATTATTATAAGGATGACTTTATGTTGATGGATGACATTATTATAAGGATGACTTTATGTTGATGGATGACATTATTATAAGGATGACTTTATGTTGATGGATGACATTATTATAAGGATGACTTTATGTTGATGGATGACATTATTATAAGGATGACTTTATGTTGATGGATGACATTATTATAAGGATGACTTTATGTTGATGGATGACATTATCATAAGGATGACTTTATGTTGATGGATGACATTATCATAAGGAGGAAATTATGATACGGATGTCACGCCCTGACCTTAGAGAGCCTTTTTATGTCTCTATTTGGTTTGGTCAGGGTGTGATTTGGAGTGGGCATTCTATGTTTTTGATTTCTATGATTTTGTATTTCTATGTTTTGGCCGGGTATGGTTCTCAATCAGGGACAGCTGTCTATCATTGTCTCTGATTGGGAACCATACTTAGGTAGCCCTTTTCCCTCCTTTCAGTGTGGGAAGTTAACTTTGTTGGTGGCATTTTGCCCTGTAAGCTTCACGGTTGTTTTCTTGTTTGTTGTTTTGTTGGTGTCATTTTTATAATAAAAGGAAAATGTACGCTCGCAACGCTGCACCTTGGTCCACTTCTTTCAACGGCCGTGACAACGGATGACAATATAAGGATGACATTATTACAAGGATGACATTAATATAAGGAATACATTATGTTGACGGATGACATTATTATAAGGATGACATTACTAAAAGGATGAAATCATGATAAAGATGACATTATTATAAGGATAACATTATGTTAAGATGGACATTATTATAAGGATGACATTATGTTAAGATGGACATTATTATAAGGATAACATTGTGTTAAGATGGACATTATTATAAGGATGACATTATGTTAAGATGGACATTATTATAAGGATAACATTGTGTTAAGATGGACATTATTATAAGGATAACATTGTGTTAAGATGGACATTATTATAAGGATGACATTATGTTGATGGATGACATTATCATAAGGATGACTTTATGTTGATGGATGACATTATTATAAGGATGACTTTATGTTGATGGATGACATTATTATAAGGATGACTTTATGTTGATGGATGACATTATTATAAGGATGACTTTATGTTGATGGATGACATTATTATAAGGATGACTTTATGTTGATGGATGACATTATTATAAGGATGACTTTATGTTGATGGATGACATTATTATAAGGATGACTTTATGTTGATGGATGACATTATCATAAGGATGACTTTATGTTGATGGATGACATTATCATAAGGAGGAAATTATGATACGGATGTCACGCCCTGACCTTAGAGAGCCTTTTTATGTCTCTATTTGGTTTGGTCAGGGTGTGATTTGGAGTGGGCATTCTATGTTTTTGATTTCTATGATTTTGTATTTCTATGTTTTGGCCGGGTATGGTTCTCAATCAGGGACAGCTGTCTATCATTGTCTCTGATTGGGAACCATACTTAGGTAGCCCTTTTCCCTCCTTTCAGTGTGGGAAGTTAACTTTGTTGGTGGCATTTTGCCCTGTAAGCTTCACGGTTGTTTTCTTGTTTGTTGTTTTGTTGGTGTCATTTTTATAATAAAAGGAAAATGTACGCTCGCAACGCTGCACCTTGGTCCACTTCTTTCAACGGCCGTGACAACGGATGACAATATAAGGATGACATTATTACAAGGATGACATTATTACAAGGAAGACATTATGTTGACGGATGACATTATTATAAGGATGACATTACTAAAAGGATGAAATCATGATAAAGATGACATTATTATAAGGATAACATTATGTTAAGATGGACATTATTATAAGGATGACATTATGTTAAGATGGACATTATTATAAGGATAACATTGTGTTAAGATGGACATTATTATAAGGATGACATTATGTTAAGATGGACATTATTATAAGGATAACATTGTGTTAAGATGGACATTATTATAAGGATAACATTATGTTAAGATGGACATTATTATAAGGATGACATTATGTTAAGATGGACATTATTATAAGGATAACATTGTGTTAAGATGGACATTATTATAAGGATGACATTATGTTAAGATGGACATTATTATAAGGATAACATGGTGTTAAGATGGACATTATTATAAGGATGACATTATGTTAAGATGGACATTATTATAAGGATAACATTGTGTTAAGATGGACATTATTATAAGGATAACATTATGTTAAGATGGACATTATTATAAGGGTAACATTGTGTTAAGATGGACATTATTATAAGGATAACATTATGTTAAGACTGACATTATTAAAAGGATGACATTATGTTGATGGAGGACATTATAAGGATGACATTTTAAGATTGACATTATTATAAGGATGACATTACTAAAAGGATGAAATCATGATAAAGATGACATTATTATAAGGATAACATTATGTTAAGATGGACATTATTATAAGGATGACATTATGTTAAGATGGACATTATTATAAGGATAACATTGTGTTAAGATGGACATTATTATAAGGATGACATTATGTTAAGATGGACATTATTATAAGGATAACATTGTGTTAAGATGGACATTATTATAAGGATAACATTATGTTAAGATGGACATTATTATAAGGATGACATTATGTTAAGATGGACATTATTATAAGGATAACATTGTGTTAAGATGGACATTATTATAAGGATGACATTATGTTAAGATGGACATTATTATAAGGATAACATTGTGTTAAGATGGACATTATTATAAGGATGACATTATGTTAAGATGGACATTATTATAAGGATAACATTGTGTTAAGATGGACATTATTATAAGGATGACATTATGTTAAGATGGACATTATTATAAGGATGACATTATGTTGATGGAGGACATTATAAGGATAACATTATGTTAAGATGGACATTATTATAAGGATGACATTATGTTAAGACTGACATTATTAAAAGGATGGCATTATGTTGATGGAGGACATTATAAGGATAACATTGTGTTAAGATGGACATTATTATAAGGATGACATTATGTTAAGATGGACATTATTATAAGGATGACATTATGTTAAGATGGACATTATTAAAAGGATGGCATTATGTTGATGGAGGACATTATAAGGATGACATTTTAGATTGACATTATTATAAGGATGACATTATTATAAGGATGATATTATGTTGAGGGATGACATTATTGAAAGGATGACATAAGAATGAAATTATTATAAGGATGACATTATTATAAGGATGACAATATGATAAGGATGACATTATTATAAGGATGACAATATGATAAGGATGACATTATTATAAGGATGACATTATTATAAGGATGACATTGTGTTGAGGGATGGCATTATTGAAAGGATGACATAAGAATGAAATTATTATAAGGATTACATTATTATACGGATGACAATATGATAAGGATGACATTATTATAAGGATGACAATATGATAAGGATGACATTATTATAAGGATGACATTATTATAAGGATGACATTGTGTTGATGGATGACAATATTATAAGGATGACATTATTATAAGGACGACATTATGTTGATGGATGACATTATTATAAGGATGACATTATTATAAGAATTACATTATGTTAATGGATGACATTATTATAAGGTCGACATTAAGTTAATGGATGACATTATAAGGATGACATTATTATATGGATGACATTATTATATGGATGACATTATGATAAGGATGACATTATTATAAGGATGACATTATTATAAGGATGACATTATGATAAGGATGACATTATTATAAGGATGACATTATGATAAGGATGACATTATGATAAGGATGACATTATTATAAGGATGACATTATGATAAGGATGACATTATGATAAGGATGACATTATGATAAGGATGACATTATTATAAGGATGACATTATGATAAGGATGACATTATTATATGGATGACATTATGATAAGGATGACATTATTATAAGGATGACATTATGATAAGGATGACATTATAAGGATGACATTATAAGGATGACATTATTATAAGGATGACATTATGATAAGGATGACATGATAAGGATGACAGTATTATAAGGTTGTCGTTATGTTAACATTATAAGGATGACATGTTGATGGATTTGGCTTTAGGTGAGAGGTTGCAGAGGTTTCTGGTTACACCAGGATACAGTGGAGGGTTGAAGGGAGAGGTTGCAGAGGTTTCTGGTTACACCAGGATACAGTGTAGGGTTGGAGGGGGAGGTTGCAGAGGTTTCTGGTCACACCAGGATACAGTGGAGGGTTGGAGGCAGAGGTTGCAGAGGTTTCTGGTTACACCAGGATACAGTTGAGGGTTGGAGGCGGAGGCTCAGGTTCCTCCCGCCCACCTTTCTCTCAAATGCACTTACCGTATTGAAAAGCAAAGGATGAGACAGTATTATTATATTTGATGGACGGGGGTCTAGAGAAGAGGTAGAAGTGGTCTGGTCATATGAGAGGAGGGTTGGAGGGGAGGCGTAGGTTTCTTTCTCACGTATTTCTCCCAACTGTACTTACTCTGCAAAGGATGACATTATTACTCAAGTTATTATTTTTGATGGACGGGGGTCTAGAGAAGAGGTAGAAGGGGTCTGCTGCAGTCATACGAGGACACAGAGAAGGGGTGGATGGTGGGGGCTTGGTAGGAGATATGGGTGTTTTTCTGAGCAGATGCTCACTTCAGTCTGTGAACGTAAACATGTGTGTTGAAGCGCTTGCGTGTGTGTAAGTACGTGTGTGTATGGGTGGGTGGGTGCCTGCATGCGTCTGGTGTGCGTGCGTCCATCCGTGTGTGTATGTGTATTTGTGCGTACGTTTTTGTGTGTGTGTGTGCACGTGCATGGGTGTGTGTGTGTCCGTGTGTGTGCGCGTGCGTGGGTGAGTGTGTGTGTATATGTGTGTGTGCTCGTACGTGGGTAAGTGTGTGTTATTGTGCGTGTGCGTGTGTGTGGGTGAGTGTGTGTGTGCGTGTGTGTTTGTGTATATGTGTGTGTATATGTGTGTGTGTATGTGTGTGTATATGTGTGTGTGTGTGTGTGTGTATTTCTGCGTGTGTGTTTGTGTATATGTGTGTGTATATGTGTGTGTGTGTGTGTTATTGTGCGTGTGTGTTGGTGAGTGAGTGTGTGTGTGTGTGTGTGTTTTGACAGACACAGAGGACTGGTATTAAACTAGGCCAATGAACAGTGACGAATTAATGGAGTGTAGTAAATAACACCTTTCATCAGGAATCCAAATGTGCAGTGAAACGTCCTTGTTTATTTCAGGATAAAAGCCACTGGCTGAAGTGGCATCCATTCTGACAGAAAATAACCCAAGACATTGAGGCTTCTTTGAAGAATACAAGGCGCTCTGGTTCAACAGTGTTATCTCTACTAGCACCTAATCTGACAGAAAGTAGAATAGCATAGCTACTCTGAAATATGTATCCTCTTCCCAAGGAAACCCTGATCCAGTGGCCATGGCTGATTGTTGAATTAGCTGGAAAAGGTGTATAATTATGATGAATACGTCAACATACAGTAGCCTACCTGTACACTACCTGTACAACCAATCCATGTGTATAAGAGAAAAAACATTTTCTCAATCCCCTTCTAAAATACTGTGAAACCATTGCACTTCTGAACACCAAAATAAATACAAGTTTTAATTTGAAGATTTAACCAAAATCAGTTGAAGCTGAAAAGAGTGGACTACCTATTTTTAAAAGTGACATAGTATAAGCCCAGGTAGAGCAGAATGAACAGACAATTTCCTGTGATGTGGCCATTTCATAGGGAACTCCCACTAGATCTATGGTGACTTTGATGCATACTAATGTCTGTCAATCAAAAGTTGGGGACTTCTAGACTGGGCGGAAAAGCTTTGAGGGTTTTGGACACCAGGGGAATATGTCGATGACAGTGGGGTGAGCTTTAGATCACCGTTTTAAATGGCCGGCCGGCCGGCCGGCTGCTGGAGATCATTGTTGTGGGGGACAAAGGGAGATGACTTTAACTTAGCCTGGGCTTTCAGCCCCTCCAGCGGGGCCTGAGGAGGTCGAGTGCTGTCAGGTACAGCCACAGGAAGACCATATGACTTTTCCACATCCTACCTCCTTTTCTATCCTCTTCCTCCTCCTCTCACTCCTCCCCCTCCTCTAGCTCCTCAACTCCTCCCCCATCAGATTGGCAGGCTTTCAATAATGTAGGCTCACCTTCTCCTCCTCCTTTTCTTCCTCTGTCTCCTTCTCCTGCTGGAGGGTGGATGTCTGTTCCCCTGAGAGGTAACACTGATGCTCTTTCAGTGTCTGCTGTCGTAATGCAGGCTAGGCCAGACCGGGCCCATCAGACAGGACAAACAAGATCCCCCCCACACAGAGACAAACACACACAACCTTCCCATCAGTCCCCGAGCCAAATCTGCCTGATCTTATCCAGTTAACCTTCTGGAGGCACAGCGCATGCACATAAAACCTATTAGAGTGGGAAAGTTAGCTGGCTGCTAAAGTCAGAAATCAGATACAGTGTATTGAAGAGGTGAGTGAGTGATAGAGTGAGTGAGTGAGAGAGAGAGAGAGAGAGAGAGAGAGAGAGAGAGAGAGAGAGAGAGAGAGAGAGAGAGAGAGAGAATGCAGGCTGCTAGACTGACACACAGGGAGAGTAAGAGGTGAGGTGACAGATTAAAGGAGGGCAGCGATGACTACTAATCTACAACCCCTGACATTTATTTCAGAGGACAGTGACAGTGAAGACAGAGTAGAAGGGCTCTGGGGCCAGTCATTTAAAACATATGGGGACATCCACTTCTGCACTGCAATTCATAGCTGCTCTATGTCGTCTGTCTTCCTGTATTTAAAATAATGACAGAAATCTGCCAGTCATTTTTAATTTGATTCCTAAAGAAACTATACAATCTGCTCACAATGTGGGATTCCACTGAGATGTGATAACGGATTTGACCCCTAACTATAAACTATTTTTCAACACTTCATCAAAACCATTACTAAATATGCAGTATACCATCACCAACATATACCACCACCAACATATTCCACCACCAACATATACCACCACCAACATATACCATCACCAACATATACCACCACCAACATATACCATCACCAACATATACCACCACCAACATATACCATCACCAACATATACCACCACCAACATATACCATCACCAACATATACCACCACCAACATATACCACCACCAACATATACCACCACCAACATATACCACCACCAACATATACCATCACCAACATATACCACCACCAACATATACCACCACCAACATATACCACCACCAACATATACCACCACCAACATATACCACCACCAACATATACCATCACCAACATATACCACCACCAACATATACCACCACCAACATATACCACCACCAACATATACCACCACCAACATATACCACCACCAACATATACCATCACCAACATATACCATCACCAACATATTCCACCACCAACATATACCACCACCAACATATAACAGTATATATTTAAGCAATAAGGCACGAGGGGGTGTGGTATATGGCCAATATACCACGGCTAAGGGCTGTTCTTAGGCACAACGCAACACGGAGTGCCTGGATACAGCCCTTAGCCGTGGTATATTGGCCATATACCACAAACCCCCGAGGTGCCTTATTGCTATTATAAACTGGTCACCAACGTAATTACAGCAGTAAAAATAAATGTTTTGTCATACCCATGGTATACAGTCTGATATACCACGGCTGTCAGCCAATCAGCATTCAGGGCTCTAACCACCCAGTTTATAAGTGCTTTTATAACTCTCTGGCTGTTCCTAATAATAACTGTAGGTCTCCACTACCTCATATCAATGTTCTGTTCAGTATCTCTCTGACTGTTCCTAATAATAACTGTAGGTCTCCACTACCTCATATCAATGTTCTGTTCAGTATCTCTCTGACTGTTCCTAATAATAACTGTAGGTCTCCACTACCTCATATCAATGTTCTGTTCAGTATCTCTCTGACTGTTCCTAATAATAACTGTAGGTCTCCACTACCTCATATCAATGTGCTGTTCAGTATCTCTCTGGCTGTTCCTAATAATAACTGTAGGTCTCCACTACCTCATATCAATGTTCTGTTCAGTATCTCTCTGACTGTTCCTAATAATAACTGTAGGTCTCCACTACCTCATATCAATGTTCTGTTCAGTATCTCTCTGACTGTTCCTAATAATAACTATAGGTCTCCACTACCTCATATCAATGTTCTGTTCAGTATCTCTCTGGCTGTTCCTAATAATAACTGTAGGTCTCCACTACCTCATATCAATGTTCTGTTCAGTATCTCTCTGACTGTTCCTAATAATAACTGTAGGTCTCCACTACCTCATATCAATGTTCTGTTCAGTATCTCTCTGGCTGTTCCTAATAACAACTATAGGTCTCCACTACCTCATATCAATGTTCTGTTCAGTATCTCTCTGGCTGTTCCTAATAATAACTGTAGGTCTCCACTACCTCATATCAATGTTCTGTTCAGTATCTCTCTGACTGTTCCTAATAATAACTGTAGGTCTCCACTACCTCATATAGTTCTGTTCAGTATCTCTCTGACTGTTCCTAATAGTAACTGTAGGTCTCCACTACCTCATATCAATGTTCTGTTATTTCCATAGGTTTACACCACTGTGTATCAATGTACAGTATAATGTCTTCACTCATGTCTGTGACACGCTAACAACATTAATACAATGTTGTTACTAGTGTAATTACAGAACTATTACAGAGGTATCAGAGAAACGTAGGTCTCTAGTCAGTCTGGATGGCTGAAGCGTTACAGATCAAAATGTGAAGGTCATTTCCCATTGAGTTGACATATGCAGCGTTTACCATGAATGAAGTCTGATGGGGCAGCAGGTAGGTAGCCTAGTGGTTAGACTGCTGGGCCAGTAACCAGCAGGTAGCCTAGTGGTTAGAGTGCTGGGCCAGTAACCAGCAGGTAGCCTAGTGGTTAGAGTGCTGGGCAAGTAACCAGCAGGTAGCCTAGTGGTTAGAGTGCTGGGCCAGTAACCAGCAGGTAGCCTAGTGGTTAGAGTGCTGGGCCAGTAACCAGCAGGTAGCCTAGTGGTTAGAGTGTTGTGTCAGTAACCAGCAGGTAGCCTAGTGGTTAGAGTGTTGTGTCAGTAACCAGCAGGTAGCCTAGTGGTTAGAGTGTTGTGTCAGTAACCAGCAGGTAGCCTAGTGGTTAGACTGCTGGGCCAGTAACAAATCAAATCAAATCAAATCAAATCAAATCAAATCAAATCAAAATCAAATCAAATCAAATCAGCAGGTAGGTAGCCTAGTGGTTAGAGTGTTGTGTCAGTAACCAGCAGGTAGGTAGCCTAGTGGTTAGAGTGTTGTGTCAGTAACCAGCAGGTAGGTAGCCTAGTGGTTAGAGTGTTGTGTCAGTAACCAGCAGGTAGGTAGCCTAGTGGTTAGAGTGTTGTGTCAGTAACCAGCAGGTAGCCTAGTGGTCAGAGTGTTGTGTCAGTAACCAGCAGGTAGCCTAGTGGTCAGAGTGTTGTGTCAGTAACCAGCAGGTAGCCTAGTGGTCAGAGTGTTGTGTCAGTAACCAGCAGGTAGCCTAGTGGTCAGAGTGTTGTGTCAGTAACCAGCAGGTAGCCTAGTGCTTAGAGTGTTGTGTCAGTAACCAGCAGGTAGCCTAGTGGTCAGAGTGTTGTGTCAGTAACCAGCAGGTAGCCTAGTGGTTAGAGTGTTGTGTCAGTAACCAGCAGGTAGCCTAGTGGTTAGAGTGTTGTGTCAGTAACCAGCAGGTAGGTAGCCTAGTGGTTAGAGTGTTGTGTCAGTAACCAGCAGGTAGCCTAGTGGTTAGAGTGTTGTGTCAGTAACCAGCAGGTAGGTAGCCTAGTGGTTAGACTGCTGGGCCAGTAACCAGCAGGTAGCATAGTGGTTAGACTGCTGGGCCAGTAACCAGCAGGTAGCCTAGTGGTTAGAGTGCTGGGCCAGTAACCAGCAGGTAGCCTAGTGGTTAGACTGCTGGGCCAGTAACCAGCAGGTAGCCTAGTGGTTAGACTGCTGGGCCAGTAACCAGCAGGTAGGTAGCCTAGTGGTTAGAGTGTTGGGCCAGTAACCAGCAGGTAGGTAGCCTAGTGGTTAGAGTGTTGTGTCAGTAACCAGCAGGTAGGTAGCCTAGTGGTTAGAGTGTTGTGTCAGTAACCAGCAGGTAGCCTAGTGGTTAGACTGCTGGGTCAGTAACCAGCAGGTAGGTAGCCTAGTGGTTAGAGTGTTGTGTCAGAAACCAGCAGGTAGCCTAGTGGTTAGAGCGTTGTGTCAGTAACCAGCAGGTAGGTAGCCTAGTGGTTAGAGTGTTGTGTCAGTAACCAGCAGGTAGGTAGCCTAGTGGTTAGAGGGTTGTGTCAGTAACCAGCAGGTAGCCTAGTGGTCAGAGTGTTGTGTCAGTAACCAGCAGGTAGCCTAGTGGTTAGAGTGTTGTGTCAGTAACCAGCAGGTAGCCTAGTGGTCAGAGTGTTGTGTCAGTAACCAGCAGGTAGCCTAGTAGTTAGAGCGTTGTGTCAGTAACCAGCAGGTAGGTAGCCTAGTGGTTAGAGTGTTGTGTCAGTAACCAGCAGGTAGCCTAGTGGTTAGACTGCT
Organism: Oncorhynchus clarkii lewisi; assembly: GCF_045791955.1. Taxonomy (NCBI): domain Eukaryota; kingdom Metazoa; phylum Chordata; class Actinopteri; order Salmoniformes; family Salmonidae; genus Oncorhynchus; species Oncorhynchus clarkii. The sequence continues at coordinate 87,065,149 of NC_092147.1, read as the reverse complement.
GGGCCAGTAACCAGCAGGTAGCCTAGTGGTTAGAGCGTTGTGTCAGTAACCAGCAGGTAGCCTAGTTGTTAGAGTGTTGTGTCAGTAACCAGCAGGTAGGTAGCCTAGTGGTTAGAGAGTTGGGCCAGTAACCAGCAGGTAGCCTAGTGGTTAGAGTGTTGTGTCAGTAACCAGCAGGTAGGTAGCCTAGTGGTTAGACTGCTGGGCCAGTAACCAGCAGGTAGCATAGTGGTTAGAGTGTTGGGCCAGTAACCAGCAGGTAGCCTAGTGGTCAGAGTGTTGTGTCAGTAACCAGCAGGTAGGTAGCCTAGTGGTTAGAGTGTTGTGTCAGTAACCAGCAGGTAGGTAGCCTAGTGGTTAGAGTGTTGTGTCAGTAACCAGCAGGTAGGTAGCCTAGTGGTTAGAGTGTTGTGTCAGTAACCAGCAGGTAGCCTAGTGGTCAGAGTGTTGTGTCAGTAACCAGCAGGTAGCCTAGTGGTCAGAGTGTTGTGTCAGTAACCAGCAGGTAGCCTAGTGGTCAGAGTGTTGTGTCAGTAACCAGCAGGTAGCCTAGTGGTCAGAGTGTTGTGTCAGTAACCAGCAGGTAGCCTAGTGGTTAGAGTGTTGTGTCAGTAACCAGCAGGTAGCCTAGTGGTCAGAGTGTTGTGTCAGTAACCAGCAGGTAGCCTAGTGGTTAGAGTGTTGTGTCAGTAACCAGCAGGTAGCCTAGTGGTTAGAGTGTTGTGTCAGTAACCAGCAGGTAGGTAGCCTAGTGGTTAGAGTGTTGTGTCAGTAACCAGCAGGTAGCCTAGTGGTTAGAGTGTTGTGTCAGTAACCAGCAGGTAGGTAGCCTAGTGGTTAGACTGCTGGGCCAGTAACCAGCAGGTAGCATAGTGGTTAGACTGCTGGGCCAGTAACCAGCAGGTAGCCTAGTGGTTAGAGTGCTGGGCCAGTAACCAGCAGGTAGCCTAGTGGTTAGACTGCTGGGCCAGTAACCAGCAGGTAGCCTAGTGGTTAGACTGCTGGGCCAGTAACCAGCAGGTAGGTAGCCTAGTGGTTAGAGTGTTGGGCCAGTAACCAGCAGGTAGGTAGCCTAGTGGTTAGAGTGTTGTGTCAGTAACCAGCAGGTAGGTAGCCTAGTGGTTAGAGTGTTGTGTCAGTAACCAGCAGGTAGCCTAGTGGTTAGACTGCTGGGTCAGTAACCAGCAGGTAGGTAGCCTAGTGGTTAGAGTGTTGTGTCAGAAACCAGCAGGTAGCCTAGTGGTTAGAGCGTTGTGTCAGTAACCAGCAGGTAGGTAGCCTAGTGGTTAGAGTGTTGTGTCAGTAACCAGCAGGTAGGTAGCCTAGTGGTTAGAGGGTTGTGTCAGTAACCAGCAGGTAGCCTAGTGGTCAGAGTGTTGTGTCAGTAACCAGCAGGTAGCCTAGTGGTTAGAGTGTTGTGTCAGTAACCAGCAGGTAGCCTAGTGGTCAGAGTGTTGTGTCAGTAACCAGCAGGTAGCCTAGTAGTTAGAGCGTTGTGTCAGTAACCAGCAGGTAGGTAGCCTAGTGGTTAGAGTGTTGTGTCAGTAACCAGCAGGTAGCCTAGTGGTTAGACTGCTGGGCCAGTAACCAGCAGGTAGCCTAGTGGTTAGAGCGTTGTGTCAGTAACCAGCAGGTAGCCTAGTTGTTAGAGTGTTGTGTCAGTAACCAGCAGGTAGGTAGCCTAGTGGTTAGAGAGTTGGGCCAGTAACCAGCAGGTAGCCTAGTGGTTAGAGTGTTGTGTCAGTAACCAGCAGGTAGGTAGCCTAGTGGTTAGACTGCTGGGCCAGTAACCAGCAGGTAGCATAGTGGTTAGAGTGTTGGGCCAGTAACCAGCAGGTAGCCTAGTGGTCAGAGTGTTGTGTCAGTAACCAGCAGGTAGCCTAGTGGTTAGAGTGTTGTGTCAGTAACCAGCAGGTAGCCTAGTGGTCAGAGTGTTGTGTCAGTAACCAGCAGGTAGCCTAGTGGTCAGAGTGTTGTGTCAGTAACCAGCAGGTAGCCTAGTGGTCAGAGTGTTGTGTCAGTAACCAGCAGGTAGCCTAGTGGTTAGAGTGTTGTGTCAGTAACCAGCAGGTAGCCTAGTGGTTAGAGTGTTGTGTCAGTAACCAGCAGGTAGGTAGCCTAGTGGTTAGAGTGTTGTGTCAGTAACCAGCAGGTAGGTAGCCTAGTGGTTAGACTGCTGGGCCAGTAACCAGCAGGTAGCCTAGTGGTTAGACTGCTGGGTCAGTAACCAGCAGGTAGGTAGCCTAGTGGTTAGAGTGTTGTGTCAGTAACCAGCAGGTAGCCTAGTGGTTAGAGCGTTGTGTCAGTAACCAGCAGGTAGGTAGCCTAGTGGTTAGAGTGTTGTGTCAGTAACCAGCAGGTAGGTAGCCTAGTGGTTAGAGGGTTGTGTCAGTAACCAGCAGGTAGCCTAGTGGTCAGAGTGTTGTGTCAGTAACCAGCAGGTAGCCTAGTGGTTAGAGTGTTGTGTCAGTAACCAGCAGGTAGCCTAGTGGTCAGAGTGTTGTGTCAGTAACCAGCAGGTAGCCTAGTAGTTAGAGCGTTGTGTCAGTAACCAGCAGGTAGGTAGCCTAGTGGTTAGAGTGTTGTGTCAGTAACCAGCAGGTAGCCTAGTGGTTAGACTGCTGGGCCAGTAACCAGCAGGTAGCCTAGTGGTTAGAGCGTTGTGTCAGTAACCAGCAGGTAGCCTAGTTGTTAGAGTGTTGTGTCAGTAACCAGCAGGTAGGTAGCCTAGTGGTTAGAGAGTTGGGCCAGTAACCAGCAGGTAGCCTAGTGGTTAGAGTGTTGTGTCAGTAACCAGCAGGTAGGTAGCCTAGTGGTTAGACTGCTGGGCCAGTAACCAGCAGGTAGCATAGTGGTTAGAGTGTTGGGCCAGTAACCAGCAGGTAGCCTAGTGGTCAGAGTGTTGTGTCAGTAACCAGCAGGTAGCCTAGTGGTTAGAGTGTTGTGTCAGTAACCAGCAGGTAGCCTAGTGGTCAGAGTGTTGTGTCAGTAACCAGCAGGTAGCCTAGTGGTCAGAGTGTTGTGTCAGTAACCAGCAGGTAGCCTAGTGGTCAGAGTGTTGTGTCAGTAACCAGCAGGTAGCCTAGTGGTTAGAGTGTTGTGTCAGTAACCAGCAGGTAGCCTAGTGGTTAGAGTGTTGTGTCAGTAACCAGCAGGTAGGTAGCCTAGTGGTTAGAGTGTTGTGTCAGTAACCAGCAGGTAGGTAGCCTAGTGGTTAGACTGCTGGGCCAGTAACCAGCAGGTAGCATAGTGGTTAGACTGCTGGGCCAGTAACCAGCAGGTAGCCTAGTGGTTAGAGTGCTGGGCCAGTAACCAGCAGGTAGCCTAGTGGTTAGACTGCTGGGCCAGTAACCAGCAGGTAGCCTAGTGGTTAGACTGCTGGGCCAGTAACCAGCAGGTAGGTAGCCTAGTGGTTAGAGTGTTGGGCCAGTAACCAGCAGGTAGGTAGCCTAGTGGTTAGAGTGTTGTGTCAGTAACCAGCAGGTAGGTAGCCTAGTGGTTAGAGTGTTGTGTCAGTAACCAGCAGGTAGCCTAGTGGTTAGACTGCTGGGTCAGTAACCAGCAGGTAGGTAGCCTAGTGGTCAGAGTGTTGTGTCAGTAACCAGCAGGTAGCCTAGTGGTTAGAGCGTTGTGTCAGTAACCAGCAGGTAGGTAGCCTAGTGGTTAGAGTGTTGTGTCAGTAACCAGCAGGTAGGTAGCCTAGTGGTTAGAGGGTTGTGTCAGTAACCAGCAGGTAGCCTAGTGGTCAGAGTGTTGTGTCAGTAACCAGCAGGTAGCCTAGTGGTCAGAGTGTTGTGTCAGTAACCAGCAGGTAGCCTAGTGGTTAGAGCATTGTGTCAGTAACCAGCAGGTAGGTAGCCTAGTGGTTAGAGTGTTGTGTCAGTAACCAGCAGGTAGCCTAGTGGTCAGAGTGTTGTGTCAGTAACCAGCAGGTAGCCTAGTGGTCAGAGTGTTGTGTCAGTAACCAGCAGGTAGCCTAGTGGTTAGAGGGTTGTGTCAGTAACCAGCAGGTAGCCTAGTGGTCAGAGTGTTGTGTCAGTAACCAGCAGGTAGCCTAGTGGTTAGACTACTGGGCCAGTAACCAGCAGGTAGCCTAGTGGTTAGAGCGTTGTGTCAGTAACCAGCAGGTAGCCTAGTGGTTAGAGTGTTGTGTCAGTAACCAGCAGGTAGGTAGCCTAGTGGTTAGACTGCTGGGCCAGTAACCAGCAGGTAGCATAGTGGTTAGAGAGCTGGGCCAGTAACCAGCAGGTAGCCTAGTGGTTAGAGTGTTGTGCCAGTAACCAGCAGGTAGGTAGCCTAGTGGTTAGACTGCTGGGCCAGTAACCAGCAGGTAGCCTAGTGGTCAGAGTGTTGTGTCAGTAACCAGCAGGTAGCCTAGTGGTTAGAGTGTTGTGTCAGTAACCAGCAGGTAGGTAGCCTAGTGGTTAGAGTGTTGTGTCAGTAACCAGCAGGTAGCCTAGTGGTCAGAGTGTTGTGTCAGTAACTAGCAGGTAGCCTAGTGGTCAGAGTGTTGTGTCAGTAACCAGCAGGTAGCCTAGTGGTTAGAGCGTTGTGTCAGTAACCAGCAGGTAGCCTAGTGGTCAGAGTGTTGTGTCAGTAACCAGCAGGTAGCCTAGTGGTCAGAGTGTTGTGTCAGTAACCAGCAGGTAGGTAGCCTAGTGGTTAGAGTGTTGTGTCAGTAACCAGCAGATAGGTAGCCTAGTGGTTAGAGTGTTGTGTCAGTAACCAGCAGGTAGCCTAGTGGTCAGAGTGTTGTGTCAGTAACCAGCAGGTAGCCTAGTGGTTAGACTGCTGGGCCAGTAACCAGCAGGTAGCCTAGTGGTTAGACTGCTGGGCCAGTAACCAGCAGGTAGCCTAGTGGTTAGACTGCTGGGCCAGTAACCAGCAGGTAGCCTAGTGGTTAGACTGCTGGGCCAGTAACCAGAAGGTTGCTGGGTCGGAGCCCCTAGTTGACAAGGTAAAAATCTGTCTTTCTGACACTGATTAAGGCAGTTAACCCACTGTTCCCTGGGCACTGAAGACGTGGATGTTAACTAAGGCATCCCCCCCCCCCCCCCCCGCTCTGCTCTGATTCAGAGGGGTTGGGTTAAATGCAGAAGACACATTTCAGTTGAATACATTCAGTTGGACAACTGACTAGGTATCCCCATTTCCAAGTCTCCGCTAACGCTGGGAACTTTGCCTTTACATTTCATGTCTGCAATGTAAACAGGTATACATGTATGTAAATGATTTCACAAATAGTTTTTCAAAATAAGATACATGCATTTGTTTTAAGACATGTTGTGCCATAAGTCAATCATGCCACCTGTCAATGATTTGTCAGATCTGTCTACACTTGTAAGATATCCAGACACAATGCACCCAGACTACCTCTGGAATTGGTCAGGAAGATCTGATCACAATAAGATCACAATGAGTCTTTTAAATGTCTACACCTGTCAAAAGATTTGGGTACAATCAGAATGTGGAAAAGATCAGGACACAGGACACATGGGACACATGGGTTGGCAGGGTAGCCTAGTGGTTAGAGCGTTGGACTAGTAACCGGAAGGTTGCAAGTTCAAACCCCTGAGCTGACAAGGTACAAATCTGTCGTTCTGCCCCTGAACAGGCAGAACGACACACTGTTTCTTAGGCCGTCATTGAAAATAAGAATTTGTTCTTAACTGACTTGCCTAGTTAAATAAAAAATAAACGGGGCTTCTGAGGAGAACCTGTTGGTTTAAAGAGCAATACATCTGACAAAGGCATGACCACCAGATAGACTTGACACGTTCTCTGAAGCAGTACGAACATATTTCCTCTTTTATTTACATTCCTTGTTCAAATGTTAACATTTTATAACGCTATAACGCTTGATCAAGTTGGCATTTTTTTTCTCATTAAAATAAATTGGCACAAGTAAAACATATGTAGACAAAAGTTTATTTACACCATACAACATTGTTCATTTTTAAATATTTTATACAGGGCTGCAGATGAGAGAGTTTTAGCCGAGATTCTTCAAGCAAGATTCTGCAGTATTAAAGTTTGTGAAATATATTATTCATATAAAAGTGAGTATTACCTTTATTGCATTTAAAGCAATGAAGAATGTAGCTTTGACAAACATTCATTTTTATATGACAGAAAATCCTCTTTGCCTGCCACTCTCGCTCATATATATTTTATATTATAAAGTAAAAAGTATAGTAATGGCCAAACAGACTTGTTATAAACTTTTTAAAAACCTGCATAAATATATACATTGTGCTTCCAGGGTCCAGTTTTGTGAAATATAAAACTGGATCCAACGAAGCTGGGATTGACATTGTATTATGTCTTCATTTAGCTTTTGAGGTTTATTCATCTAGAAAGATTTTCACCTTTTTGAAACCAATTCTTCTTTACCATGGGTACTCTGAAACACACGATGGTAAATATTGTACACCCACCTGGCTGGCCCGCTGCACTAAGTACACTAGTGAGAATACAAAAAGTAACACTGATGATTTTTGTTGTATTTTTTCCTCCTGTCCTCTGTGTTTTCCTCTTAAATGGTATTGGCACATCATGTCCTTGTCATCCTCCTTTAGAATCCAGATATGTACTAGGCCAAGGCTGTTAGGACAGTCTGTCCATTTTTTTCAGTGCAAAATACATCCTTTCCCCTTTCCTCCATGTCCTGGTTATCATTTTTCTCCTGGTTTTCCTCTTCCTGGTTTTTACTTCCTGGAAGTCTCCTTTCTGGCGTGCATCCAAAATGTCACCCTATTCCCTATATAGTGCACTACCTTTGACCAGAGCCCTATGAGTCCTGTTCAAAAGAGCCCTTTGGGTACTGGTGAAAAAGAGGCCTATAGGACCTGGTCATAAGTAGTGCACTTCATTGGGAATAGGGTGCCATTTTGGACTAATTTCCTGGTTTGTTTAGATCAGATCAGATCAGACCTCTGTCTGGAAGTCTCCTTCCTGGACGTCTAAGGGGAGATTGACACACTTCTCCCACTCTGCTGCGGTCATCTCCAGAGAGTCCTTGGGGTCAGGGTCTAGTACATTCATACTGGCGTAGTTCTGGTACTCACAGGCTGGGTTGTAGCTCTCCCAGGGGTTCTTGTTGGCCATGGCCTTGTCCTTGGGAGGACAGGGACAGGGACAGGTTAGCAGCAGATATGGACAGGGACATAGCAGGACACAGCAGATAGCATGCCTTACAGTCACTAAACATGGTTCACTATAAATTGTTACTATATGTTATACCACATATACTTTATATGTAATATATAGGATAGGGTCAGGGATATATACATACAGGGATATGTGAGGGTTATTACTTAGAAGGGAGCATGCCTCACTGTGACTGGTTACAGTTCTTCTTCTTAAACATTGGGTAACATTGGTTAAATACATTTGAATTTCATCACTTTAAAACATTTATAAACATTCATATGAAAGTTATAATGGATTATCCATGAAAGTTATTATAAAGTGTAGCAAAACAATGGATTATGGCAGAGACTTTGAATCATGCCGTACTGCCTCTATGCATTGATCACCTCAACTAATGTTCTGGTAGAGCATATTAATGGTGTAATGGTTCTATGAGAAGTGTAAGTAACAAAAGGTAATGATAAGTATCTCAAATGTGAATAATATGGTTAGATTATATCATGGAAGAAATCAAATGAATAGTGAGTTCCCTTCCAGCTGGATAACGGTGAAGAGGGACTAGAGGACGAGCTTCCACTGTGTCTGACTGTGTTCTGTTCCCATAATCTGGATGTACTCTCACTGACACTCACAAAGAGACTAGCAGGGAGTCAAATAGGACAGCGAGCAATCGGAGCTGTTACTATGCAGTCAGGGAACACACAATGGTCACTAATGTTGTCTGTAGCTCTGGAGCCTGCCAGCTATTCAGCCAGCCTAGCCAGCACTGCAGTACATTTAATCAGCCAGCCCAGCCAGCACTGCAGTACATTTAATCAGCCAGCCCAGCCAGCAGTGCAGTATACTTAATCAGCCAGCCCAGCCAGCACTGCAGTACATTTAATCAGCCAGCCTAGCCAGCACTGCAGTACATTTAATTAGCCAGCCTAGCCAGCACTGCAGTACATTTAATCAGCCAGCCTAGCCAGCACTGCAGTACATTTAATCAGCCAGCCTAGCCAGCACTGCAGTACATTTAATCAGCCAGCCTAGCCAGCACTGCAGTACATTTAATCAGCCAGCCTAGCCAGCACTGCAGTACATTTAATCAGCCAGCCCAGCCAGCACTGCAGTACATTTCATCAGCCAGCCCAGCCAGCACTGCAGTACATTTAATCAACCAGCCCAGCCAGCACTGCAGTACATTTAATCAGCCAGCCCAGCCAGCACTGCAGTACATTTAATCAGCCAGCCTAGCCAGCACTGCAGTACATTTAATTAGCCAGCCTAGCCAGCACTGCAGTACATTTAATCAGCCAGCCTAGCCAGCACTGCAGTACATTTAATCAGCCAGCCTAGCCAGCACTGCAGTACATTTAATCAGCCAGCCTAGCCAGCACTGCAGTACATTTAATCAGCCAGCCTAGCCAGCAATGCAGTACATTTAATCAGCCAGCCCAGCCAGCACTGCAGTACATTTAATCAGCCAGCCAAGCCAGCACTGCAGTATACTTAATCAGCCAGCCCAGCCAGCACTGCAGTACATTTAATCAGCCAGCCTAGCCAGCACAGCAGTACATTTAATCAGCCAGCCTAGCCAGCACTGCAGTACATTTAATCAGCCAGCCTAGCCAGCACTGCAGTACATTTAATCAGCCAGCCTAGCCAGCACTGCAGTACATTTAATCAGCCAGCCTAGACAGCACTGCAGTACATTTAATCAGCCAGCCTAGCCAGCACTGCAGTACATTTAATCAGCCAGCCTAGCCAGCACTGCAGTACATTTAATCAGCCAGCCTAGCCAGCACTGCAGTACATTTAATCAGCCAGCCCAGCCAGCACTGCAGTACATTTAATCAGCCAGCCCAGCCAGCACTGCAGTACATTTAATCAGCCAGCCTAGCCAGCACTGCAGTACATTTAATCAGCCAGCCCAGCCAGCACAGCAGTACATTTAATCAGCCAGCCCAGCCAGCACTGCAGTACATTTAATCAGCCAGCCCAGCCAGCACTGCAGTACATTTAATCAGCCAGCCCAGCCAGCACTGCAGCACTTTTAATCAGCCAGCCCAGCCAGCACTGCAGTACATTTAATCAGCCAGCCCAGCCAGCAATGCAGTACATTTAATCAGCCAGCCTAGCCAGCACTGCAGTACATTTAATCAGCCAGCCCAGCTAGCACTGCAGTACATTTAATCAGCAAGCCTAGCCAGCACTGCAGTACATTTAATCAGCCAGCCCAGCCAGCACTGCAGTACATTTAATCAGCCAGCCCAGCTAGCCCTGCAGTACATTTAATCAGCAAGCCTAGCCAGCACTGCAGTACATTTAATCAGCCAGCCCAGCCAGCACTGCAGTACATTTAATCAGCCAGACCAGCCAGCACTGCAGTACATTTAATCAGCCAGCCCAGCCAGCACTGCAGTACATTTAATCAGCCAGCCCAGCCAGCACTGCAGTACATTTAATCAGCCAGCCTAGCCAGCACTGCAGTACATTTAATCAGCCAGCCCTGCCAGCACTGCAGTACATTTAATAAACCAGCCCAGCCAGCACTGCAGTATATTTAATCAGCCAGCCCAGCCAACACTGCAGTACATTTATTCAACTAGACCAGCCAGCACTGCAGTACATTTAATCAGCCAGCCCAGCCAGCACTGCAGTACATTTATTCAGCCAGCCCAGCCAGCACTGCAGTACATGTATTCAGCTAGGCCAGCCCAGCTAGCACTGCAGTACATTTAATCAGCAAGCCTAGCCAGCACTGCAGTACATTTAATCAGCCAGCCCAGCCAGCACTGCAGTACATTTAATCAGCCAGCCCAGCCAGCACTGCAGTACATTTAATCAGCCAGCCCAGCCAGCACTGCAGTACATTTAATCAGCCAGCCCAGCCAGCACTGCAGTACATTTAATCAGCCAGCCCAGCCAGCACTGCAGCACTTTTAATCAGCCAGCCCAGCCAGCACTGCAGTACATTTAATCAGCCAGCCCAGCCAGCAATGCAGTACATTTAATCAGCCAGCCCAGCCAGCACTGCAGTACATTTAATCAGCCAGCCCAGCTAGCACTGCAGTACATTTAATCAGCAAGCCTAGCCAGCACTGCAGTACATTTAATCAGCCAGCCCAGCCAGCACTGCAGTACATTTAATCAGCCAGCCCAGCTAGCCCTGCAGTACATTTAATCAGCAAGCCTAGCCAGCACTGCAGTACATTTAATCAGCCAGCCCAGCCAGCACTGCAGTACATTTAATCAGCCAGACCAGCCAGCACTGCAGTACATTTAATCAGCCAGCCCAGCCAGCACTGCAGTACATTTAATCAGCCAGCCCAGCCAGCACTGCAGTACATTTAATCAGCCAGCACTGCAGTACATTTAATCAGCCAGCCCTGCCAGCACTGCAGTACATTTAATAAACCAGCCCAGCCAGCACTGCAGTATATTTAATCAGCCAGCCCAGCCAACACTGCAGTACATTTATTCAACTAGACCAGCCAGCACTGCAGTACATTTAATCAGCCAGCCCAGCCAGCACTGCAGTACATTTATTCAGCCAGCCCAGCCAGCACTGCAGTACATGTATTCAGCTAGGCCAGCCCAGCCAGCACTGCAGTACATTTAATCAGCAAGCCTAGCCAGCACTGCAGTACATTTAATCAGCCAGCCCAGCCAGCACTGCAGTACATTTAATCAGCCAGCCCAGCCAGCACTGCAGTACATTTAATCAGCCAGCCCAGCCAGCACTGCAGTACATTTAATCAGCCAGCCCAGCCAGCACTGCAGTACATTTAATCAGCCAGCCTAGCCAGCACTGCAGTACATTTAATCAGCCAGCCCTGCCAGCACTGCAGTACATTTAATCAGCCAGCCCAGCCAGCACTGCAGTACATTTATTCAGCCAGCCCAGCCAGCACTGCAGTACATGTATTCAGCTAGTCCAGCCCAGCCAGCACTGCAGTACATTTAATCAGCCAGTCCAGACCAGCCAGCACTGCAGTACATTTAATCAGCCAGCCCAGCCAGCACTGCAGTACATTTAATCAGCCAGCCCAGCCAGCACTGCAGTACATTTAATCAGCCAGCCTAGCCAGCACTGCAGTACATTTATTCAGCCAGCCCAGCCAGCACTGCCGTACATTTAATCAGCCAGCCTAGCCAGCACTGCAGTACATTTAATCAGCCAGCCCAGCTAGCCCTGCAGTACATTTAATCAGCAAGCCTAGCCAGCACTGCAGTACATTTAATCAGCCAGCCCAGCCAGCACTGCAGTACATTTAATCAGCCAGACCAGCCAGCACTGCAGTACATTTAATCAGCCAGCCCAGCCAGCACTGCAGTACATTTAATCAGCCAGCCCAGCCAGCACTGCAGTACATTTAATCAGCCAGACCAGCCAGCACTGCAGTACATTTAATCAGCCAGCCCTGCCAGCACTGCAGTACATTTAATCAGCCAGCCCAGCCAGCACTGCAGTATATTTAATCAGCCAGCCCAGCCAACACTGCAGTACATTTATTCAACTAGACCAGCCATACTGCAGTACATTTAATCAGCCAGCCCAGCCAGCACTGCAGTACATTTATTCAGCCAGCCCAGCCAGCACTGCAGTACATGTATTCAGCTAGGCCAGCCCAGCTAGCACTGCAGTACATTTAATCAGCAAGCCTAGCCAGCACTGCAGTACATTTAATCAGCCAGCCCAGCCAGCACTGCAGTACATTTAATCAGCCAGCCCAGCCAGCACTGCAGTACATTTAATCAGCCAGCCCAGCCAGCACTGCAGTACATTTAATCAGCCAGCCCAGCCAGCACTGCAGTACATTTAATCAGCCAGCCTAGCCAGCACTGCAGTACATTTAATCAGCCAGCCCTGCCACCACTGCAGTACATTTAATCAGCCAGCCCAGCCAGCACTGCAGTATATTTAATCAGCCAGCCCAGCCAACACTGCAGTACATTTATTCATTTAGACCAGCCAGCACTGCAGTACATTTAATCAGCCAGCCCAGCCAGCACTGCAGTACATGTATTCAGCTAGTCCAGCCCAGCCAGCACTGCAGTACATGTATTCAGCTAGTCCAGCCCAGCCAGCACTGCAGTACATTTAATCTGCCAGCCCAGCCAGCACTGCAGTACATTTAATCAGCCAGTCCAGCCCAGCCAGCACTGCAGTACATTTAATCAGCCAGCCCAGCCAGCACTGCAGTACATTTAATCAGCCAGCCCAGCCAGCACTGCAGTATATTTAATCAGCCAGCCTAGCCAGCACTGCAGTACATTTATTCAGCCAGCCCAGCCAGCACTGCCGTACATTTAATCAGCCAGCCTAGCCAGCACTGCAGTACATTTAATCAGCCAGCCTAGCCAGCACTGCAGTACATTTAATCAGCCAGCCCAGCCAGCACTGCAGTACATTTATTCAGCCAGCCCAGCCAGCACTGCAGTACATTTAATCAGCCAGCCTAGCCAGCACTGCAGTACATTTATTCAGCCAGCCCAGCCAGCACTGCAGTACATTTATTCAGCCAGCCTAGCCAGCACTGCAGTACATGTTTAATCAGCCAGCCCAGCCAGCACTGCAGTACATTTATTCAGCCAGCCCAGCCAGCACTGCAGTATATTTAATCAGCCAGCCCAGCCAGCACTGCAGTACATTTAATCAGCCAGCCCAGCCAGCACTGCAGTACATTTAATCAGCCAGCCCAGCCAGCACTGCAGTACATTTAATCAGCCAGCCCAGCCAGCACTGCAGTACATTTAATCAGCCAGCCCAGCCAGCACTGCAGTACATTTATTCAGCCAGCCCAGCCAGCACTGCAGTACATTTATTCAGCCAGCCCAGCCAGCACTGCAGTACATTTATTCCATAACATTTATTCCAAAAAAAGAAAAACAAAGGGATGTAGTTTTCTATATAAATGTCCTTGTGGTGGTTACTAAGCAACAAGCAGAGAATTACACTGTGCAGTGGGGCTGATTGAAATGTGAGAGAAGAGAGAGAAGATTACATGACATGGCAGGCCGAGGGGCTAACTGCCTGCCTGCCTACTTGCATGCCGCAGAGCTGACACTATTCTCACACAACAATAGGCCTGAGTGTGTTTTGGTCAACAGGCCAATTTCCCAGGATACAGTGCAGAAAGTAATGCAGAAAGCATTCACTCAGTAGTCATCAAGCCTGAATGACCATGACTGGTCTCTTGAATGATACACATCTGGATTTGAATGGATGAACACTAATTCAGATGGACTACCACGACAGACAACCACCTCACAGTGGCTCTTTTCAATACATCTATTGTACATAGTCTTAACCTTGCATCCTTGTCCGAGTGGAGGGACCTTGGACCTTCTCCTTCAATATGGTTGAGAAGTAGGAGAGGAGTGAATCTGCAGACTGCCTAAATTAGATAATGCCTACCTTCTCTCAGACATGATCTCTCAACTAAAGACTAGTCCCCCCCTCCCCCCCTCACCAGTAGCAGCTGGCAGGCCTGCTAGGTATAGGGCCATGTCACTGAACCCCCTCACCAGTAGCAGCTGGCAGGCCTGTTAGGTATAGGGCCATGTCACTGAACCCCCTCACCAGTAGCAGCTGGCAGGCCTGTTAGGTATAGGGCCATGTCACTGAACCCCCTCACCAGTAGCAGCTGGCAGGCCAGTAGCAGCTGGCAGGCCTGCTAGGTATAGGGCCATGTCACTGAACCCCCTCACCAGTAGCAGCTGGCAGGCCTGTTAGGTATAGGACCATGTCACTGAACCCCCTCACCAGTAGCAGCTGGCAGGCCTGCTAGGTATAGGGCCATGTCACTGAACCCCCTCACCAGTAGCAGCTGGCAGGCCTGCTAGGTATAGGGCCATGTCACTGAACCCCATCACCAGTAGCATTTGGCAGGCCTGTTAGGTATAGGGCCATGTCACTGAACCCCATCACCAGTAGCAGCTGGCAGGCCTGTTAGGTATAGGGCCATGTCACTGAACCCCATCACCAGTAGCAGCTGGCAGGCCTGTTAGGTATAGGGCCATGTCACTGGATCTGTTCATTTGCTCAATGACTCACTACGTGTGTTGCTGAGCGGATGGACATCTAAAAAAGACTATCTATCCTGACATGATCTTGTTTTGTACTCTAATTGGTCGACAACCACCAGCTTCAACCAATCACCCCACCTGGATCTTCTCCAGCTCTGTAATTGGTCTACAACAGACGACCGCTGACCAATCATCTCCCTCCTTCACCATTTCCTGTTACTGCTGATTTCCTGTTCCTGGTATTATTACTCACCATGCTGCCCATATTTGGTATGTCTTGAAATCGATCCAGGGTTTGAAATTTCTGATTCAGTTCTTGGAACAGCTCCATGTGTCTTTTCCTGGTGTGCATGACTTTCTGCAATGGCAAGGGGTTCGTTTTTGGTTTGGAAATCAAAGCCAATAATAGGATGGAGATTATAATGCAATGTTTTATCCTCTCCAACCAGTACACCTTTCTGAATAGCATTTAATCTGCCACTGGTATTACAGTAAGCCTGAGACATATTAAAGGGGCCAATGTCTTTTAAGGATTTTTTTGCATATAATGTAAGCCAGTTGAGTAATTACATATAATTTATGGCCAATTTTATTATCAAATCTATCTTTTGCATTTATGCAGAATAGTCAGATTACAAAAAATGGATGGAGAAATGGAATAAACCCACAGAAGTGGTGTGAGACATTTGTGTCTTGGGCTGTCAGACAATGTCATATTTTCCATAGAAAAAGTGCAGAAGTCAGGTGTGAAATGTGCATGTGACCTCAGAAAGCGTAACAGGTTTCAAATCAACTCATAGCCAATGGATGTATGTAGGAGATGGAGGGGAACAACATGAGCAGGGGAGATTTGCTGGCGGCCCTGTACGGGTTTAGATTGACAGCGTTGCTTTTACCTTAACTACGCCACACATAAATACATCTGTTTTGTGTCAAAACCATGTTACTCCAATAAGCTTAAGTGCTACACAAGGTAGTAGTAACATTAAAGGGTAGGGTAAACAAAAATGCTCAGTGTAACAACAGTAGTAAATTAAAGGGTAGGGCGAACACAAATGCTCAGTGTAACAACAGTAGTAAATTAAAGGGTAGGGCAAACACAAATGCTCAGTGTAACAACAGTAGTAAATTAAAGGGTAGGGCGAACAAGAATGCTCAGTGTAACAACAGTAGTAAATTAAAGGGTAGGGCGAACAAGAATGCTCAGTGTAACAACAGTAGTAAATTAAAGGGTAGGGCGAACACAAATGCTCAGTGTAACTACAAAAGCCTGAAGCATGCACTTTGCCAACCAGTAAATTGACTTACTTCAAAGTCCAGATCTTGGTAGCGCGATTTTCTTCTCTGAAGACAAAACAAACATATTGCGGATAATTAGACAGTCTGTTAACATGAGGGGTCATTAACTTCTGAATACTATAGAAATTATAATTATATTAATGAACACTAAATAACATTCTAACCATGACAAAATAAGCCCATTTTATTTTACGGCAACAACGTGACGATCTTCTCACTTGAACACAGCTACACATTCATTCTGTATTTACCTCTGCCACAATTTCTCAGTGGAACATAACAACAAACAAAACCTTAATTTACTTAAACCAACACTTCAACAGTCTTCTCCACTCCAGCCTACCTCTAAGGTTATCCAACACTTCAACAGTCTTCTCCACTCCAGCCTACCTCTAAGGTTATCCAACACTTCAACAGTCTTCTCCACTCCAGCCTACCTCTAAGGTTAAATCAACACTTCAACAGTCTTCTCCACTCCAGCCTACCTCTAAGGTCAAATCAACACTTCAACAGTCTTCTCCACTCCAGTCTACCTCTAAGGTTAAATCAACACTTCAACAGTCTTCTCTTCTCCAGCCTACCTCTAAGGTTAAATCAACACTTCAACAGTCTTCTCCACTCCAGCCTACCTCTAAGGTTAAATCAACACTTCAACAGTCTTCTCCACTCCAGCCTACCTCTAAGGTTAAATCAACACTTCAACAGTATTCTCCACTCCAGTCTACCTCTAAGGTCAAATCAACACTTCAACAGTCTTCTCCACTCCAGCCTACCTCTAAGGTTAAATCAACACTTCAACAGTATTCTCCACTCCAGCCTACCTCTAAGGTTATCCAACACTTCAACAGTCTTCTCCACTCCAGCCTACCTCTAAGGTTAAATCAACACTTCAACAGTCTTCTCCACTCCAGCCTACCTCTAAGGTTATCCAACACTTCAACAGTCTTCTCCACTCCAGCCTACCTCTAAGGTTAAATCAACACTTCAACAGTCTTCTCCACTCCAGCCTACCTCTAAGGTTAAATCAACACTTCAACAGTCTTCTCCACTCCAGCCTACCTCTAAGGTTAAATCAACACTTCAACAGTCTTCTCCACTCCAGCCTACCTCTAAGGTTAAATCAACACTTCAACAGTCTTCTCCACTCCAGCCTACCTCTAAGGTTATCCAACACTTCAACAGTCTTCTCCACTCCAGCCTACCTCTAAGGTTATCCAACACTTCAACAGTCTTCTCTTCTCCAGCCTACCTCTAAGGTTAAATCAACACTTCAACAGTCTTCTCCACTCCAGCCTACCTCTAAGGTTATCCAACACTTCAACAGTCTTCTCTTCTCCAGCCTACCTCTAAGGTTAAACCAACACTTCAACAGTCTTCTCCACTCCAGCCTACCTCTAAGGTTATCCAACACTTCAACAGTCTTCTCCACTCCAGCCTACCTCTAAGGTTAAATCAACACTTCAACAGTCTTCTCCACTCCAGCCTACCTCTAAGGTTAAATCAACACTTCAACAGTCTTCTCTTCTCCAGCCTACCTCTAAGGTTAAATCAACACTTCAACAGTCTTCTCCACTCCAGCCTACCTCTAAGGTTATCCAACACTTCAACAGTCTTCTCCACTCCAGCCTACCTCTAAGGTTAAATCAACACTTCAACAGTCTTCTCCACTCCAGCCTACCTCTAAGGTCAAATCAACACTTCAACAGTCTTCTCCACTCCAGTCTACCTCTAAGGTTATCCAACACTTCAACAGTCTTCTCCACTCCAGCCTACCTCTAAGGTTATCCAACACTTCAACAGTCTTCTCCACTCCAGTCTACCTCTAAGGTTAAATCAACACTTCAACAGTCTTCTCTTCTCCAGCCTACCTCTAAGGTTAAATCAACACTTCAACAGTCTTCTCCACTCCAGCCTACCTCTAAGGTTAAATCAACACTTCAACAGTCTTCTCCACTCCAGCCTACCTCTAAGGTTAAATCAACACTTCAACAGTATTCTCCACTCCAGTCTACCTCTAAGGTCAAATCAACACTTCAACAGTCTTCTCCACTCCAGCCTACCTCTAAGGTTAAATCAACACTTCAACAGTATTCTCCACTCCAGCCTACCTCTAAGGTTATCCAACACTTCAACAGTCTTCTCCACTCCAGCCTACCTCTAAGGTTAAATCAACACTTCAACAGTCTTCTCCACTCCAGCCTACCTCTAAGGTTATCCAACACTTCAACAGTCTTCTCCACTCCAGCCTACCTCTAAGGTTAAATCAACACTTCAACAGTCTTCCCCACTCCAGCCTACCTCTAAGGTTAAATCAACACTTCAACAGTCTTCTCTTCTCCAGCCTACCTCTAAGGTTAAATCAACACTTCAACAGTCTTCTCCACTCCAGCCTACCTCTAAGGTTATCCAACACTTCAACAGTCTTCTCCACTCCAGCCTACCTCTAAGGTTAAATCAACACTTCAACAGTCTTCTCCACTCCAGCCTACCTCTAAGGTTAAATCAACACTTCAACAGTCTTCTCCACTCCAGCCTACCTCTAAGGTTAAATCAACACTTCAACAGTCTTCTCCACTCCAGCCTACCTCTAAGGTTAAATCAACACTTCAACAGTCTTCTCCACTCCAGCCTACCTCTAAGGTTATCCAACACTTCAACAGTCTTCTCCACTCCAGCCTACCTCTAAGGTTATCCAACACTTCAACAGTCTTCTCTTCTCCAGCCTACCTCTAAGGTTAAATCAACACTTCAACAGTCTTCTCCACTCCAGCCTACCTCTAAGGTTATCCAACACTTCAACAGTCTTCTCTTCTCCAGCCTACCTCTAAGGTTAAACCAACACTTCAACAGTCTTCTCCACTCCAGCCTACCTCTAAGGTTATCCAACACTTCAACAGTCTTCTCCACTCCAGCCTACCTCTAAGGTTAAATCAACACTTCAACAGTCTTCTCCACTCCAGCCTACCTCTAAGGTTAAATCAACACTTCAACAGTCTTCTCTTCTCCAGCCTACCTCTAAGGTTAAATCAACACTTCAACAGTCTTCTCCACTCCAGCCTACCTCTAAGGTTATCCAACACTTCAACAGTCTTCTCCACTCCAGCCTACCTCTAAGGTTAAATCAACACTTCAACAGTCTTCT
Source organism: Oncorhynchus clarkii lewisi (assembly GCF_045791955.1). Taxonomy (NCBI): domain Eukaryota; kingdom Metazoa; phylum Chordata; class Actinopteri; order Salmoniformes; family Salmonidae; genus Oncorhynchus; species Oncorhynchus clarkii. Next base: position 87,046,542 of record NC_092147.1, on the reverse strand, counting down.
CCACTCCAGGTAACCTCTAAGGTTAAATCAACACTTCAACAGTCTTCTCCACTCCAGCCTACCTCTAAGGTTAAATCAACACTTCAACAGTCTTCTCCACTCCAGCCTACCTCTAAGGTTATCCAACACTTCAACAGTCTTCTCCACTCCAGCCTACCGCTAAGGTCAAATCAACACTTCAACAGTCTTCTCTTCTCCAGCCTACCTCTAAGGTTATCCAACACTTCAACAGTCTTCTCCACTCCAGCCTACCGCTAAGGTTAAATCAACACTTCAACAGTCTTCTCCACTCCAGCCTACCTCTAAGGTTATCCAACACTTCAACAGTCTTCTCCACTCCAGCCTACCTCTAAGGTCAAATCAACACTTCAACAGTCTTCTCCACTCCAGCCTACCTCTAAGGTTAAATCAACACTTCAACAGTATTCTCCACTCCAGCCTACCTCTAAGGTTATCCAACACTTCAACAGTCTTCTCCACTCCAGCCTACCTCTAAGGTTAAATCAACACTTCAACAGTATTCTCCACTCCAGCCTACCTCTAAGGTTAAATCAACACTTCAACAGTCTTCTCTTCTCCAGCCTACCTCTAAGGTTATCCAACACTTCAACAGTCTTCTCCACTCCAGCCTACCTCTAAGGTTAAATCAACACTTCAACAGTCTTCTCTTCTCCAGCCTACCTCTAAGGTTAAATCAACACTTCAACAGTCTTCTCCACTCCAGCCTACCTCTATGGTTAAATCAACACTTCAACAGTCTTCTCTTCTCCAGCCTACCTCTAAGGTTAAATCAACACTTCAACAGTCTTCTCCACTCCAGCCTACCTCTAAGGTCAAATCAACACTTCAACAGTCTTCTCTTCTCCAGCCTACCTCTAAGGTTATCCAACACTTCAACAGTCTTCTCCACTCCAGCCTACCTCTAAGGTTAAATCAACACTTCAACAGTCTTCTCCACTCCAGCCTACCTCTAAGGTTAAATCAACACTTCAACAGTCTTCTCCACTCCAGCCTACCTCTAAGGTTATCCAACACTTCAACAGTCTTCTCCACTCCAGCCTACCTCTAAGGTTAAATCAACACTTCAACAGTCTTCTCCACTCCAGCCTACCTCTAAGGTTATCCAACACTTCAACAGTCTTCTCCACTCCAGCCTACCTCTAAGGTCAAATCAACACTTCAACAGTCTTCTCCACTCCAGCCTACCGCTAAGGTTAAATTAACACTTCAACAGTCTTCTCCACTCCAGTCTACCTCTAAGGTTAAATCAACACTTCAACAGTCTTCTCCAACACTTCAACAGTCTTCTCCACTCCAGCCTACCTCTAAGGTTAAACCAACACTTCAACAGTCTTCTCCACTCCAGCCTACCTCTAAGGTTATCCAACACTTCAACAGTCTTCTCCACTCCAGCCTACCTCTAAGGTTAGCCTACCTCAACACTTCAACAGTCTTCTCCACTCCAGCCTACCTCTAAGGTTATCCAACACTTCAACAGTCTTCTCCACTCCAGCCTACCTCTAAGGTTATCCAACACTTCAACAGTCTTCTCCACTCCAGCCTACCTCTAAGGTTAAATCAACACTTCAACAGTCTTCTCCACTCCAGCCTACCTCTAAGGTTATCCAACACTTCAACAGTCTTCTCCACTCCAGCCTACCTCTAAGGTTAAATCAACACTTCAACAGTCTTCCCACTCCAGCCTACCTCTAAGGTTAAATCAACACTTCAACAGTCTTCTCCACTCCAGCCTACCTCTAAGGTTATCCAACACTTCAACAGTCTTCTCCACTCCAGCCTACCTCTAAGGTTAAATCCAACACTTCAACAGTCTTCTCCACTCCAGCCTACCTCTAAGGTTAAATCAACACTTCAACAGTCTTCTCCACTCCAGCCTACCTCTAAGGTTATCCAACACTTCAACAGTCTTCTCCACTCCAGTCTACCTCTAAGGTTAAATCAACACTTCAACAGTCTTCTCCACTCCAGCCTACCTCTAAGGTTATCCAACACTTCAACAGTCTTCTCCACTCCAGCCTACCTCTAAGGTTAAATCAACACTTCAACAGTCTTCTCTTCTCCAGCCTACCTCTAAGGTTATCCAACACTTCAACAGTCTTCTCCACTCCAGCCTACCTCTAAGGTTAAATCCAACACTTCAACAGTCTTCTCCACTCCAGCCTACCTCTAAGGTTAAATCAACACTTCAACAGTCTTCTCCACTCCAGCCTACCTCTAAGGTTATCCAACACTTCAACAGTCTTCTCCACTCCAGCCTACCTCTAAGGTTAAATCAACACTTCAACAGTCTTCTCCACTCCAGCCTACCTCTAAGGTTAAATCAACACTTCAACAGTCTTCTCCACTCCAGCCTACCTCTAAGGTTATCCAACACTTCAACAGTCTTCTCCACTCCAGCCTACCTCTAAGGTTAAATCAACACTTCAACAGTCTTCTCCACTCCAGCCTACCTCTAAGGTTAAATCAACACTTCAACAGTCTTCTCCACTCCAGCCTACCTCTAAGGTTAAATCAACACTTCAACAGTCTTCTCCACTCCAGCCTACCTCTAAGGTTATCCAACACTTCAACAGTCTTCTCCACTCCAGCCTACCTCTAAGGTTAAATCAACACTTCAACAGTCTTCTCCACTCCAGCCTACCTCTAAGGTCAAATCAACACTTCAACAGTCTTCTCTTCTCCAGCCTACCTCTAAGGTTATCCAACACTTCAACAGTCTTCTCCACTCCAGCCTACCTCTAAGGTTATCCAACACTTCAACAGTCTTCTCCACTCCAGCCTACCTCTAAGGTTAAATCAACACTTCAACAGTCTTCTCCACTCCAGCCTACCTCTAAGGTTAAATCAACACTTCAACAGTCTTCTCCACTCCAGCCTACCGCTAAGGTTAAATCAACACTTCAACAGTCTTCTCTTCTCCAGCCTACCTCTAAGGTTAAATCAACACTTCAACAGTCTTCTCTTCTCCAGCCTACCTCTAAGGTTATCCAACACTTCAACAGTCTTCTCTTCTCCAGCCTACCTCTAAGGAGCTCATGGATATGGTGGATCCCGTCTCGCTCCTCGACAGCCCTCCAGTCTCTTCCATCTCAGCCAGGAAGTTCTTGACAGCGGTTCGGGGTTCAAAGGGCAGGTTCTGCTGCATGTGTTCCTGTCCTCCTCCTGACCCATACTGCTGCTGTAGGTTCTGATCCATGTTCACCCCCATGTTCATGTGCTCCATGACCCCAATCCCGCCCATCCCCGTCGGGCTCATGTTGAAGTCCGGTGCCATCTTGTAGTGTTGCATCATCCTATCATGGGGCAGCGTATCTCCCATGCCCAGGCCCATGTTCATCTTGGTGGAGCTATCATCCTTCAGGAGAGTGGGAAGTGTGTTACAGTTCCCAGATCCTGCTGCCGCCGCCGAAGCTCGTGGCATCACGATGTAGTCTGTCTCCATCATCTGGCCTTGGGGTGAATGTCCGCTCATACCACCCATACCGCCCATGTTGCCCATGTCGTGGCCACTGCCCATCCCGCCATGCCCGTGCCCGCCCATATCCTGGTCGGACTGACGGAGAGCATCATCGGTGCACAGGTAGACGGTGCGGCGCATGTCGGACACGCTGTCGCCCAGGCAGCCCTCACCCATGTCCCCCATGGGGCCCATGTGCATGCCGGGCTGCTGGATCATCACCTTGGAGATGATGTTGCCGGGTAAGGTGGAGTAGTTGAGCCCCTCGGGACCCTTCTCATCCTCCTCGTCATTCAGAGAGATACGGGATAGGGTGCCGGTGATGGTCGCCGCGCGGCAAGAGCCCATGTCTTTGTGGAGAGCTGTGGAGAGGAGAGAAAGGGGAGTTAGTGGGGAATGAATACACCATACTGACAGACAGGGTGGTTAGTGGAATGAATGCGCCATACTGACAGACAGGGTGGTTAGTGGAATGAATGCGCCATACTGACAGACAGGATGGTTAGTGGAATGAATGCACCATACTGACAGACAGGATGGTTAGTGGAATGAATGCACCATACTGACAGACAGGGGAGTTAGTGGAATGAATGCCCCATACTGACAGACAGGGTGGTTAGTGGAATGAATGGACCATACTGACAGACAGGGGAGTTAGTGGAATGAATGCACCATACTGACAGACAGGGGAGTTAGTGGGGAATGAATGGACCATACTGACAGACAGGGGAGTTAGTGGAATGAATGCACCATACTGACAGACAGGGGAGTTAGTGGAATGAATGGACCATACTGACAGACAGGGGAGTTAGTGGAATGAATTCACCATACTGACAGACAGGGTGGTTAGTGGAACGAATGCACCATACTGACAGACAGGGGAGTTAGTGGGGAATGAATTCACCATACTGACAGACAGGGGAGTTAGTGGGGAATGAATTCACCATACTGACAGACAGGGGAGTTAGTGGAATGAATGCCCCATACTGACAGACAGGGGAGTTAGTGGAATGAATTCACCATACTGACAGACAGGGGAGTTAGTGGAATGAATTCACCATACTGACAGACAAGGGAGTTAGTGGGGAATGAATGCACCATACTGAGAACTAATGTCAGTCTGTTCTGTATGATCTGTTTATTTCATATTGTATGCTTATTTTAAATCGTTCCGATTTCAAACCATTGTTGCATTTCCTTTTGACGAATATATGTAAAAACAAAGAATTTAAATAATAATGCCAGGACACTTCGCACAAATTGAAACAATGAACCGGATGTGTCCATTTTACAGTGTAATGACTCTTTCCTCATACAGCTGGGAAGAAATAGACAAAACTTGACTACCGATCTCTTCAAATAGGACGCAGGGACACTACTTCAAAAGAGCCACTATAGAGGATTAGATGTTCCTGATATAACTAAGTACAGAGCCGACAAGCCTCTGAGGAGGACTTTCCTCAAATTCGCCTTGAAATCCCGGATACCTAAGACACCTTTTTATCTTATTACGGTTTGGTTCACCTTGGAAAACCCCCAAAACCCCAGACACATAACCAGGAGAGGCTAGCTTTTTGTTCAAAAGCTCTCTTGTCAGAAGTCAGAAATACCCTCTGTTTGGGGACAGAACATCCTGTACTGCTGTTCTCTGTGCATCTCTCCACCGCTCCAGAGCTGATGTCTGCATCCCAAATGGTAGCATATTCACTACATAATGCACTACTTTTGATGAGAGCTGGTCCCTATTGGTCCTGGTCAAAAGTAGTGCACTAGGAAGGGAATAGGGTGCCATTTGGGATGCATTTGCGGCCATTTTAATCTTGGCCTTCTGAATCCTCCACAGGGGAATTGCCTGTTTGAAAACCAACAGGCTGCAAGGAGAACACAAGGTCAGCAGTGTGTGTGTGTGTGTGTGTGTGTGTGTGTGTGTGTGTGTGTGTGTGTGTGTGTGTGTGTGTGTGTGTGTGTGTGTGTGTGTGTGTGTGTGTGTGTGTGTGTGAGTGTGTGTATGTGTGTGTGTGTCCAGCGCAGAGCAGAGCAGAGCAGCACTGCCAGAAACAGAAAACATAACACTTTGTTTTCAGCCTGAATGCAGGGAGCAGGGAGATAAACGATGGTGCAGAGAGAGAGAGGAAGGAGGGGTAGGGGGTAGGGGGTAGGGGGTAGAGGTAGGGGGTAGAGGGTAGGGGGTAGGGGTAGGGGGTAGAGGTAGGGGGTAGGGGTAGAGGGTAGGAGGTAGAGCTAGGGGGTAAGGGGTAGGGGTAGAGGGTAGGGGGTAGGGGGTAGGGTAGGGGTAGGGGGAGGGGGTAGGGTAGAGGGTAGGGGTAGGGGGAGGGGGTGGGGTAGAGGGTAGGGGGTAGGGGGTAGGGTAGGGGTAGGGGGAGGGGGTAGGGTAGAGGGTAGGGGTAGGGGGAGGGGGTGGGGTAGAGGGTAGGGGGTAGGGGGTGGGGGTAGGGGGTAGGGGGTGGGGGTAGGGGGTAGGGGTAGGGGTAGAGGGTGATGGAGGTGGAGGTGGTATGACTCCATGGCCAGAGGGATGGGCAGGCAGGCGAGGGATTATTCCTGGTATATATTCTTGGCACAGTTATTATTGTTTCCTGGTATGTATTCCTGGTGTTATTCCAGATAGATAACAGAATTTGGATTAGACTTTTTATTCATTACTTTTATACACTAGAACCGCTAAAGCAGTCATTTTGACTGCTCATGATTTATACATTTTTATATTACTCTGCCATGTTTTAAGTCTTTAAGTCTTAATATCAACAACAGAACTGGAGTTATAACCAGTTTTAAGAAGGCATGCCATTTTTTGGAAAGGTTTTCCCCTGTTGCCCCTCCTTCTCCCAACAGTAGGGCCTGCTCCACTCCTTCTTCCAACAGTAGGGCCTGCTCCACTCCTTCTCCCAACAGTAGGGCCTGCTCCACTCCTTCTCCCAACAGTAGGGCCTGCTCCACTCCTTCTCCCAACAGTAGGGCCTGCTCCACTCCTTCTCCCAACAGTAGGGCCTGCTCCACTCCTTCTCCCAACAGTAGGGCCTGCTCCACTCCTTCTCCCAACAGTAGGGCCTGCTCCAATCCTTCTCCCAACAGTAGGGCCTGCTCCCCTCCTTCTCCCAACAGTAGGGCTTGCTCCCCTCCTTCTCCCAACAGTAGGGCCTGCTCCCCTCCTTCTCCCAACAGTAGGGCCTGCTCCACTCCTTCTCCCAACAGTAGGGCCTGCTCCCCTCCTTCTCCCAACAGTAGGGCCTGCTCCACTCCTTCTCCCAACAGTAGGGCCTGCTCCACTCCTTATCCCAACAGTAGGGCCTGCTCCACTCCTTCTCCCAACAGTAGGGCCTGCTCCACTCCTTCTCCCAACAGTAGGGCCTGCTCCACTCCACTGCCCAGCTGATAATCACTCCACATGTGCCTGAAAACTGAACCTAAACTATACCAAAACTAATTTCACACATATAACAACAAATTAAATAAATTAAGTAAAGTATGGGGGAGTTGATGAGTGAGGGGAAGCGAACAATGAATAATTATGTAATCACCAATTGTGAATGAAGAACAGGGCGGGCCATTCTATTGTAATGATCTATTCTAATTATTGGCCTAATCTGAAAATGGTATGTTCCCTCTATCAGTTCACCAAATTAAAGCAGTCTTATCAGTCTACTCTGGACTACTTGGAGTAGGCTACACAGGGAAAGCATGCGTAATTATACACTACTGTTCAAAAGTTTGGGGTCACTTAGAAATGTCCTTGTTTTTGAAAGAAAAGCAATTTCTTTGAGGACAAGTACATTAGTGTCTAGTTTGAGAAACAGACGCCTCACAAGTCCTCAACTGGCAGGCTCATTAAATAGTACAAGAATAGACTGACGAGTTTCAGAAGAAAATTATTTGTTTCTGGCCATTTTGAGCCTGTAATCGAACCCACAAATGCTGATGCTCCAGATACTCAACTAGTCTAAAAAAGGCCAGTTTTATTGCTTCTTTAATCAACACAACAGTTTTCAGCTGTGCTAACATACACGCAAAAGGGTTTTCTAATAATCAATTGGCCTTTTAAAATGATAAACTTGGATTAGCTAACACAACAATTGGAACACAGGAGTGATGGTTGCTGATAATGGGCCTCTGTACGCCTATGTATATATTATATTAAAAATCAGCCATTTCAAGCTACAATAGTCATTTACAACATTAACAATGTCAACACTGTATTTCTGATCAATATGATGTTATTTAAAAAAATGTTTTGCTTTTCTTTCAAAAACAATGACATTTCTAAGTGACCCCAAACTTTTGAACGGTAGTGTAAATGCTGAATGGCTTTCGATATCTGGGAAAATATCCACATCGGGCAGCAGGCGCAAGTGTCGGAGAATGTGGTGATGAGGCTTGTGGAACCTTCGGGCGGCAGGTAGGCTAGTGGTTAGAGCAGTGGGCCAGTAACCAAAAAGTTGCTACATCAAATCCTCGAGCTGACATGGTAAAAACCTGTCGTTCTGCTCCTGAAAAAGGCAGTTAATCCACTGTTCCTAGGCTGTAGTTGTAAATAAGAATTTGTTCTTAACTGATTTGCCTAGTCAATGACATGTTTAAAAAAACTAGGATGGCAAGGGGAGCAATGTCACCATGGAAAATGTCTTCACTTCACTGTCATTGGCGAACAACAAGCTCGAAAAGAAAACAAGTCTGGCCGGCACTATGAACAAAGTGAGTCAGGAGCTCCCTCCCTCTGTGCAAAAATAAGGCACTGGCACAGCTGTGGTGTTGTGGTACAACGGTGTGGAAGAATGACAAGACGAATGGACACAATAAAGAGAAAACCAGAGATTATTACCAACTACAACCAAACAAAGGCATGTCAAAGTGTGTCAAGCAAGTGAAAGGTACTCAAATTGTGGTTATTGTCAGGACAAGGAATAACAGCTAAATTAAATCCAACTGATGCCGTTGCGTGAAGATGTACACAAGAACGAGCTGACAATAATTTGATTATTTTTTTAAACTTATATTCATTATAATGCCTTTACTGCGTTTGTGCCGAGTTTCACGATTTATCAAGGCCTTATGATGATGTTGAGGCTACTGTTGTTTTCATCAAGGCCTTATGATGATGAGGCTGTTATCATGTTCAAATGCATATGCATTCTGTTTCACAGTTGTTACAAAGGTACTCCACAAATAAAATTGATTGAACAATTAAATATATATATTTTTACATTTAGCCTACAGTAACTTCAACTAATGAAAATGCCATTGTGTTATTTCAAATAGAATACACAAATTGTATTCTAATGTTACCCAAATGTTGATTTTTTTACACTGTTGGAATGTTGCATTCAGGCCTCCTGAGTGGCACAGTGGTCTAAGGCACAACATTGCAGTGCTAGCTGTGCCACCAGAGATTCTGGGTTCGAGTCCAGGCTCTGTCACAGCTGACTGTCAGTTAGCCTTAATTCTCTCACAGCATCCAGCCTGTTTGACACAAAGCTATTTTCCACATTTTAGACCACTTTTTTTCTCTGGCCTCCATTGATTTAGTCACCCAAATCTTCACCATCCTACAAGGGTAAAAACTCCAATCTTCACCATCCTACAAGGGTAAAAACTCCAATCTTCACCATCCTACAAGGGTAAAAACTCCAATCTTCACCATCCTACAAGGGTAAAAACTCCAATCTTCACCATCCTACAAGGGTAAAAACTCCAATCTTCACCATCCTACAAGGGTAAAAACTCCAATCTTCACCATCCTACAAGGGTAAAAACTCCAATCTTCACCACCCTACAAGGGTAAAAACTCCAATCAATTTGGAACGGATTATGATAGAGACATGAGGTTAGAACCGTTGGTTTTGTTAGAGGAGTATTTACACAATGAACATTTACCTATTGGTCAAAGTATGTGTTTGTGATTGGACACCTTACACACTCTTAAAAACACAATACTTTAAACGAGTCATCAACAAAACCAGTGAAAGCAGGGCTACAGTGCAATGCTTTCCCATCGGCCATTTTGTTAATGAACAACAAGTACAAAGGGATGTTTAAAATGATAAGCGCTGTCATTATTATTCAAATTCACGACTCTTCCTTCTCTATCTTACCCTTCTCTTTGATATCAAACAATGCGTTTCATCCCACACAGAAAGCTAGCCGGCTTTCTGACACCTAACAAATTCTCTTTTTTCACTGAAGCCTCCCCTTATCACTCCTCGACTGCGTCCCAAATGGCACCCCTATTCCCTTTATAGTGTGACCTGTGACCAGGGCCCATGGGTAAAGTAGTGATCTATATAGGGAATAGGGTTCCATTTGGGATGCAAGCCTGTTCTCACATCAAATGGGTCTGTTTTGATAATTAAGCCAGAAGGCGTCCAGTGTGGATAGGGGGCTGTTACACAACCTGGGAAGTTATTTGATGTTGCTTTTACCCCCATTGTGTCTAACCTCTTTTTAGGGCTTTCATTTCAATAGGCAATGTGGTCAGGAGCTCATTCACTGAACGTGACACCTGTCTGTTTGTTACCTGATCGACAGGCGATGTCAACGTCTTTCTCAAAGTCCGTCTGTTGGGAGAGAAAAGACAACAGTGGTGAAAATACAGTCAGACAGAGATGTAGACATAGATATAGACATAGATGTAGACATAGATGTAGACATAGATGTAGACATAGATGTAGACATAGATGTAGACATAGAAATAGACATAGATGTAGACATAGATGTAGACATAGATGTAGACATAGATATAGACATAGATGTAGACATAGATGTAGACATAGATGTAGACATAGATATAGACATAGATATAGACATAGATGTAGACATAGATATAGACATAGATGTAGACATAGATATAGACATAGATGTAGACATAGATATAGACATAGATGTAGACATAGATATAGACATAGATGTAGACATAGATATAGACATAGATGTAGACATAGATGTCAGCATTGACACAACACAATATGTCACATATTGTGACACTGCCACAAGTGTGAGGTAATAGCACAAACTATTGTATTTTCCTTTTCATGCTGTTACATTATATTATGTATTAGTTATGAATATGTCATGTTATGAATCTGTTATATGATGTATCTGTTATGTATCTGTTATGTATCTGTTAGGTATCTGTTATGTTATGTATCTGTTATATTATGTATCTGTTTTGTATCTGTTATGTTATGAATCTGTTATGTTATGTATCTGTTATATTATGTATCTGTTATATTATATATCTGTTATGTATTTGTTATGTTATGCATCTGTTATGTTATGCATCTGCCAGTTCTTCTTGCCTTATTTGCACATTTTGCTGGACTATCCCTTTAATAGGGCTTGTCCCTTTAAGAAAAAAGTAGCAGTTTGGGGAAATGTTTGGCGTGTAATTGGCTGAGGTTCTATTTGTGTGGAAAACGTTTTAAGCACAGGAGGCTGCTGAGTGGAGGCCAGCTTATAATAATAGCTGGAATTGATTAAATGGAATGGCATCAAACACAAGGAATCCATGTGTTGGATACCAATCCATGAATTCCGTTCCATCCATTACTAATAGCCCATCCTCAATTAAGGAGCCACCTGTGCTTTTAAGCAACCTAGATCCATCCATTCCAGGGAATTCTTTTAGTTTGTCATTGTTGATTTTTACTCCTGTTTGTAAGATGAGCAGAGCTGTTGTGAGGAAATCTACCCAGGGTCGGATTTCCCTCTCTCTCAACCATCCGGTGAGATCTATCCTGCTGATTGGATTTTTATTTGAATGACTTGGATTTTTGCATTTTGAAGGGGGATTTCCTATTTTGACTTTTTCATTGACTTTCGGACTATTTTTCATTGGGATTCTATTTGGGATTTAGACTTCCTGAACTTGATTTTGTGTCTATTTGAATTGGTTTTGTGAAATACACATACTATGACCATATGCTTATGTTGCTCACTGTATTCATTTAGTCTGTCTTGCCTTGGTCACCCTCATATAAACACAGCATTTCTTTGAACTTTAATATTGTAGCATGGTTTGAGATCCGAGATGATTGTTACACTATGACATCATAAAAGAAACCTAGAACAACTCCAGCCACATGCTGCGTTGAGATGAATTAAGTCAATAGAACAATCCCAATAACAAGCTCTTTTGACTCAGATTTAACATGTCATCTTTATATAGGAGGAGTTTCATTGCATCTATTTCCTTTCTCTGTTTGGGTCAGTTACTGTCAACTTAATGGTCCTATTCTCCCTGCTCCGTTCCCAACTATATAGCAACACGCCTGCATATAACAGGGAATTTGTAACACTAAAACAGCGATTGGGAACGAATCACTGTTTGTTCTCTGCAAATGATTCTATTGAACCGGGGGCACTCCGACAGCCAACACACCATTCTACAACAGTGGAAATTAATTCAATCTGTGTAGGAGGATATTAGAATACAACGTTGGGTAGATCAGACGATAGTTATGATGAGCGAAGGTCGTTGGCAGTTGGCGTTCTGCTGGATCAAGAGATTTGGTGTGGCGTTACAAAGGTCATTCAAACAACTGGTGCTTTATTACTGTGTGTGTGTGTGTGCGTGCGTGCGTGCATACGTGCGTGTGTGTGACAATGGAGAGGAGGCTTGGTAAAATGATGAAAATTGACGCTTGACGAAAGTGACAAATGAGTTTAATCAAAATGAATCCAGGAAGTTGGAAAATGGATCTCATTTATTAAAGTGTGTGTGTGTGTATGCTTGTGCATGTGTGTGATCTGTTACAGGGGCCAGGGCCACGTGCTGGTCTACACTGTGAGTAATTACAGTTGAACTAAAGCAGCTACAGTATTTGTAAAACGACGGGTAACAATGCCTCATCCAGCCCAACCAGCAGATTTTGAATTTCAGTTTACTTCCCTAATTGACTGAATTGAAATGGAATGGATCCCAACCCTGCTATGAAGGCTTGTCTTGAGGGTTTGTAATACTATACCCTTTTCACACTGAGCTGAGCCAAGGCGATCCCTGCCGAGCCGTACTGCCCTGGCCTGGTTAGGCATCCACCACAGTTGCTGGAAACATACTGGAAAGGACAATGTGAAAAGAATGTCTCCTAGCCAGAGCCAGCACAGTACGGTTCAGTTCAACCCTATAGTGTGAATCAGCTGTTAGAAGCAAATCCTAACCTCCATTTAAGTGGAATTTTCACTTGGTTTGTGTCCCAAATGGCACCCTATTCCCTATTGGCCCTGGTCAAAAATAGTGCACTATATAGGGAATAGGGTGCCATTTCAGACTTAGTCTCATTGACATCAATTCACATTTTACTCGTGATCATGTGGATGTGCTCCTTTGTTTCAAATATAAAAGCAGGTATAGGCTTTGGGTACAGAGCACAGAGGAGGCTGGTGAGGGGAGAACGGGTACATAGAATGGATGGAATGAATGAACTGGAATGGTATTAAACACATGGAAACCAGGTGTTTGATGTGTTTGAGTCCATTCCATTTCTTTCTGTTCCAGCCATTATCCCGAGCCCGTCCTCCCCATTGAAAATGCAAACCAGCCACCACTGGGTTGAGGGTTATACAGTACTGGTGATGTCGTACCATAATCTGAGCATGACCGTTGGGGAAAGTTCCAGTGTTGTCAGCGTTGAGGGGGTCCTGACAGTTTCTGGGGTCCTGACAGTTTCTGAGACGACATCTGAAAGCATCTTGGACCTGGGGAAAGCGAAGCAACATAGAAGTAGTATTAGACACTTGACATTTTAGTTTCTGACAGGCTATGGCCATGACACTAGAGAGTAAAAACATGCTCTACTGTTCCTGCTGTAACCTCTTGACCTTGCTCACAGTGATTACAGCTACACTCCAAGGGGAGGGGCAGGTTAACAGGAAAGTGATGTATTAGAGCACTTGACATAAGTATAATATTATATTATTATTATTATATATTATTATATTATTATTATATTATTATTATAATCTGTATTTTAGTTTCTGAAAACATGCTCAATTGTTTCTGCTGTAACCTCTTGACCTTGCTCACGGTGATTACAGCTACAGATTACAGGGGGGGTGGGGGGGGGGGCAGGTTAACAGGAAAGTGATGTACAGTGCCTTGCTTAAGTATTCATCCCCCTTGGTGTTTTTCCTACTTTGTTGCATTACAACCTGTAATTTAAATGTATTTTTTATTTGGATTTCATGTAATGGACATACACAAAACAGTGCAAATTGGTGAATTGAAATGAAAAAAAATAACTTGTTTTAAAAATTAAATAAATTGTAAAATGGTGGGTATGTATTCACCCCCTTTGCTCTGAAGCCCCTATATAAGATCTGGTGAAACCAATTACCTTCAGAAGTCACATAATTAGTTACATAAAGTCCACATGTGTGCAATCTAAGTGTCAAATCAAACCAAATCAAATGTATTTATATAGCCCTTCGTACATCAGCTGATATCTCAAAGTGCTGTACCCAGCCTAAAACCCCAAACAGCAAGCAATGCAGGTGTAGTGTCATATGATCTGTCACATTATCCCTGTTCTGAAGGCCCCAGAGTCTGCAACACCACTAAGCAAGGGGCACCACCAAGCAAGGGGCACCACCAAGCAAGTGGAACCATGAAGATCAAGGAGCTCTCCAAACAGGTAAGGGACAAAGTTTTGGAGAAGTACATGGTTGGGTTATAAAATAATATCCCAAACTTCGAACATCCCACGGAGCACCATTAAATCCATTATAAAAAAATTGAAAGAATATGGCACCACAACAAACCTGCCAAGAGAGGGCCGCCCACCAAAACTCACCGACCAGGCAAGGAGGGCATTAATCAGAGAGGCAACAAAGAGACCAAAGATAACCCTGAAGGAGCTGCAAAGCTCCACAGTGGAGATTGGAGTATCTGTCCATAAGACCACTTTAAGCCGTACCCTCCAGAGAACTGGGCTTTACGGAAGAGTGGCCAGAAAAAATACATTGCTTAAAGAAAAAAATAAGCAAACATGTTTGGTGTTCGCCAAAAGGCATGTGGGAGACTCCCCAAATATATGGAAGAAGGTATTCTGGTCAGATGAGACAAATTGAGCTTTTTGACCATCAAGGAAAACACTATGTCTGGCACAAACCCAACACCTTTCATCATCCTGAGAACCCCATCCACACAGTGAAGCATGGCGGTGGCAGCAACATGCTGTGGGGATGTTTTTAATTGGCAGGGACTGGGAAACTGGTCAGAATTGAAGGAATGATGGGTGGCTCTAAATACAGGGAAATTCTTGCTTCAGCCTTCCAGAGATTTGAGACTGGGACGGAGGTTCACCTTCCAGCAGGACAATGACCCTAAGCATACTGCTAAAGCAACACTCGAGTGGGGAAACATTTAAATGTCTTGGAATGGCCTAGTCAAAGCCCAGGCCTCAATCCAATTGAGAATCTGTGGTATGACTTAAAGATTGTTGTACACCAGCGGAACCCAACCAACTTGAAAGAGCTGGAGCAGTTTTCCCTTGAAGAATGGGCAAAAATCCCAGTGGATAGATGTGTATAGAGACATACCCCAAGAGACTTGCAGATATAATTGCTGCAAAAGCTCTACAAAGTATTGACTTTAGGGGGGTGAATAGTTAAGCACACTCAAATGTTATATATTTTTTGTCTTATTTCTTGTTTGTTTCACAATAAAACATATTTTGCATCATCAAAGTGGTAGGCATGTTGTGTAAATAAAATGATACAACCCCCCCAAAAATATATTTTAATTCCAGGTCGTAAGGCAACAAAATAGGAAAAATGCCAAAGGGGGTGAATACTTTCACATGTCACTGTAAACAAAACATCTGGAATTAATCTGGGTCAGATCACTAATCTCCTAATAAATACTGTAGTTAGGGCCAAATGGGAAACATGAAGTGTGTGTGTGTGTGTGTGTGTGTGTGTGTGTGTGTGTGTGTGTGTGTGTGTGTGTGTCCACAAGAGATAAGAGGGATTAAACATGTTTAAGGGTCAACAAAACGTTGTGACACAGGGCCATGTTCATTTGGCACCAAGTGTAAAATGGGGTGATTCTATCTGAATTGGTCCAATAAGAAACATTCATTTTTATATCCTGTTGTAAAGTATTTTTGGGGGGTAATTTTGATATGTTGTGCACTATGAACAGAATCCTACTGAAAGAGTATCCCATTATCACAAACCCATACATACCTCCCCTTGTCCTTCCCTCACTTCCCCAAGACCTCTTTCTCCCTCTCCCTCCTCTCCCCCTCACCTTTCCTCACTTCCTCAATACTTCCCTCTCCCCCTCTCCCTCTCCCCCTCTCCCTCTCCTTCCCCAATACCTCCCTCTCCCTCCTCTCCCATCTCCTTCCCTCACTTCCTCAATATACCCCCCTCTCCCTCCTCTCTCCCTCTTCCCTCTCTCTTCCTTACCTCTTTCCTCAGGATACAGTGCACCATGACGATGACAAAGCCCTGCAACGAGTCGAAGACAGAGAAGAGGATCTGAAATAGGATGGAGCGCTTGTCTGTCATGGCCAGCACCGCAGACATCCAGGTCAGAGCCAGCAGAGGCAGAACCACACAGGAACTCCACAGAGAGGCCCTGACAGATGGAGGGAGAGAGGAGGAAAGGATAGAGGGTGATGGGAGAGAGGGGGCGGGAGAGGGGGGAAGGGAGGGGAGAGAGGGGGCGGGAGAGGGGGGAAGGGAGGGGAGAGAGTGGGCGGGAGAGGGGCAAGGGAAAGAGAGGGTGGGAGAGGGGAAACAGGGGGAGACAAGGGATAGAGGTTAACCTGGCACACATCAGATCACATAAGACATTACTGCCTGGCCAGACTACTACAGTGGTCTTTCTTGTAGACAGAATACATTACTGCCTGGCCAGACTACTACAGTGGTCTTTCTTGTAGACAGAATACATTACTGCCTGGCCAGACTACTACAGTGGTCTTTCTTGTAGACAGAAGGCGTTACTGCCTGGCCAGACTACTACAGTGGTCTGACTGCCCAGTACTCTACTATAGGTCTAACATTACTGTCTGACTGCCCAGTACTCTACTACAGGTTAACCCTTGTGTGGTGTTCATGCTATTCACCCAATGTTCACGGGTCTGATGGACACACAACATTTTGGGGTTATAAACTCTGACTGCCCAGTACTCTACTATAGGTCTAACATTACTGTCTGACTGCCCAGTACTCTACTACAGGTCTAACATTACTGTCTGTCTGACTGCCCAGTACTCTACTATAGGTCTAACATTACTGTCTGACTGCCCAGTACTCTACTACAGGTCTAACATTACTGTCTGACTGCCCAGTACTCTACTACAGGTCTAACATTACTGTCTGACTGCCCAGTACTCTACTACAGGTCTAGCATTACTGTCTGACTGCCCAGTACTCTACTACAGGTCTAACATTACTGTCTGACTGCCCAGTACTCTACTATAGGTCTAACATTACTGTCTGACTGCCCAGTACTCTACTATAGGTCTAACATTACTGTCTGACTGCCCAGTACTCTACTATAGGTCTAACATTACTGTCTGACTGCCCAGTACTCTACTATAGGTCTAACATTACTGTCTGACTGCCCAGTACTCTACTACAGGTCTAACATTAGCTATATATGCAAGGACACATTTTCCATCCTGTTTATTCTCTGTAGATCTTCCAAGGTATTGGTCCAGACACACAGACCATCAGACCAGTCATTCACACACACACACACACACACACGCTCATACACACACACACACAGTTAATCTCATGAATTCCCAGTGCCAGGCATCGATGTCCTGTAAGAGAGAACTTACATGGCATTACTGGCTGTAGTTGCAGAGAGAGCAGTGGTGGACACCACACCACATTTGGCACATTTCAGAGTTAACCCTGTATGGGGCTCGTTCATCGGTCTGTGGGACAACAAACAACAGGAAATAATGTTTAGTGAAGAAGTAGCACTATGACTAGCATAGCATTCCTTCTGTTCTCTCATACAACATGTGGACACTAGTGATGACAGTAGTGAAGAAGTAGCACTATGACTAGCATAGCATTCCTTCTGTTCTCTCATACAACATGTGGACACTAGTGATGACAGTAGTGAAGAAGCAGCACTATGACTAGCATAGCATTCCTTCTGTTCTCTCATGCAACATGTGGACACTAGTGATGATAGTAGTGAAGAAGCAGCACTACACCATCCCAACGTTCTCTATCATATTAGCAGAATCTAGGGCCAATTTGTCCATGTTTTTAACCCTTGTGTGGTGTTCATGCTATTCACCCAATGTTCACGGGTCTGATGGACACACAACATTTTGGGGTTATAAAACAATACAGCCATAACAATTTATGTAAAAATACTTAATCATTCATACTTAGATGTTGACTTATATCAATTACAAGCAATATAGACAGCATACATGGTTCATATTTGCCATTTAACTCATTTATACATTTACATCTATACAAGAGCTATTCGTTTTTTTTTTTGTAAAATGTGATTTTTATAAACAAAAATCAATTATAATCAAGACATGGGTGGGATAAATCATGTTTATCTTGAACAAATATAAATGAAACAATGTTTTCATCACTACTGATGTTTATTGCTTTGAACATAACACATTGGAAGGACAAATATTCCTATAGTATTTTATGGAAATGATAAATGAGCCCCATTGAACACAAATCAAGGCCGGTCTACACACCACATGAGGGACAGAGTTTAACTGTATGTGTGTTGAAAATGTATTTCTTGCACCATGAGGGGTGGTCCTGGGTGTATCTTTATCACATTGGCAGCCATGAGGGATGGTCCTGGGTGTATCTTTATCACATTGGCAGCCATGAGGGGTGGTCCTGGGTGTATCTTTATCACATTGGCAGCCATGAGGGATGGCCCTGGGTGTATCTTTATCACATTGGCAGCCATGAGGGGTGGTCCTGGGTGTATCTTTATCACATTGGCAGTCATGAGGGATGGCCCTGGGTGTATCTTTATCACATTGGCAGTCATGAGGGGTGGTCCTGGGTGTATCTTTATCACATTGGCAGTCATGAGGGATGGTCCTGGGTGTATCTTTATCACATTGGCAGCCATGAGGGGTGGTCCTGGGTGTATCTTTATCACATTGGCAGTCATGAGGGAGGGTCCTGGGTGTATCTTTATCACATTGGCAGCCATGAGGGATGGTCCTGGGTGTATCTTTATCACATTGGCAGTCATGAGGGAGGGTCCTGGGTGTATCTTTATCACATTGGCAGTCATGAGGGGTGGTCCTGGGTGTATCTTTATCACATTGGCAGTCATGAGGGATGGTCCTGGGTGTATCTTTATCACATTGGCAGTCATGAGGGATGGTCCTGGGTGTATCTTTATCACATTGGCAGTCATGAGGGATGGTCCTGGGTGTATCTTTATCACATTGGCAGTCATGAGGGGTGGTCCTGGGTGTATCTTTATCACATTGGCAGCCATGAGGGGTGGTCCTGGGTGTATCTTTATCACATTGGCAGCCATGAGGGGTGGTCCTGGGTGTATCTTTATCACATTGGCAGCCATGAGGGGTGGTCCTGGGTGTATCTTTATCACATTGGCAGCCATGAGGGGTGGTCCTGGGTGTATCTTTATCACATTGGCAGCCATGAGGGGTGGTCCTGGGTGTATCTTTATCACATTGGAAGCCATGAGGGGTGGTCCTGGTTGTATCTTTATCACATTGGCAGCCATGAGGGGTGGTCCTGGGTGTATCTTTATCACATTGGCAGTCATGAGGGGTGGTCCTGGGTGTATCTTTATCACATTGGCAGTCATGAGGGGTGGTCCTGGGTGTATCTTTATCACATTGGCAGTCATGAGGGGTGGTCCTGGGTGTATCTTTATCACATTGGCAGTCATGAGGGGTGGTCCATTCCTTGGACAAGAAAACCATTCAATTTCAAAATGTTTTGACATCCATATTTCTCCTCCTGTAGGTTACTGACGGACTGGTCCTGGGTATGGTTGGCTGCTGACGGACTGGTCCTGGGTATGGTTGGCTGCTGATGGGCTGGTCCTGGGGCTGGTTTCTGAAGGGCTGGTCCTGGTCCTGGTTGCTGACGGGCTGGTCCTGGGGCTGGTTGCTGACGGGCTGGTCCTGGTTGCTGATGGGCTGGTCCTGGGGCTGGTTGGTTGCTGAAGGGCTGGTCCTGGGGCTGGTTGCTGATGGGCTGGTCCTGGGGCTGGTTGCTGACAGGCTGGTCCTGGTTGCTGACGGGCTGGTCCTGGGGCTGGTTGCTGATGGGCTGGTCCTGGGGCTGGTTGCTGACGGGCTGGTCCTGGGGCTGATTGCTGACGGGCTGGTCCTGGGGCTGGTTGCTGACAGGTTGGTCCTGGGGCTGGTTGCTGACGGGCTGGTCCTGGTTGCTGATGGGCTGGTCCTGGTTGCTGATGGGCTGGTCCTGGGGCTGGTTGCTGATGGGCTGGTCCTGGGGCTGGTTGCTGACGGGCTGGTCCTGGGGCTGGTTGCTGACGGGCTGGTCCTGGGGCTGGTTGCTGACGGGCTGGTCCTGGGGCTGGTTGCTGACGGGCTGGTCCTGGGGCTGGTTGCTGATGGGCTGGTCCTGGGGCTGGTTGCTGACGGGCTGGTCCTGGGGCTGGTTGCTGACGGGCTGGTCCTGGGGCTGGTTGCTGACGGGCTGGTCCTGGGGCTGGTTGCTGACGGGCTGGTCCTGGGGCTGGTTGCTGACGGGCTGGTCCTGGGGCTGGTTGCTGACGGGCTGGTCCTGGGGCAGGCTGAGGGTCAATCTCATCCTATTCTTCCAACTCACTGTCCGACTCTGAATTGACAGAGACATGATCCTCATATTCTGAAAATGCTTCATCTTCCAAAGTGGAAAACTCACTCTTTCCACACCATCTTCTCTCTCTGCAAAAATTATTTTGAAGTCTCTCTGAGCAGAGATTATTTTTGCCTTACTGATTCATTGTGGTGATGAGCCAGACATGCAAAGCTATTTCTCTGTTGTGTTCCTCACCCAATTTGCACCTGGCTGGGGGAGAGTTTGGAAAAATGTTTTTTTATTTTGACAATGTATCGAAATAATATACTGTAATAACATCGTGCAGGTTCCCGCAAGACTTGCCAAGTTAATAAAGGTTAAATAGGTTAAAGGTTAAATAAAAAAATACAATAAATAAAAATGTAGTTGTGTAGTTTCACAGTGTGCACTCAATAAAAATGTAGTTGTGTAGTTTCACAGTGTGCACTCAATAAAAATGTAGTTGTGTAGTTTCACAGTGTGCACTCAATAAAAATGTAGTTGTGTAGTTTCACAGTGTGCACTCAATAAAAATGTAGTTGTGTAGTTTCACAGTGTGCACTCAATAAAAATGTAGTTGTGTAGTTTCACAGTGTGCACTCAATAAAAATGTAGTTGTGTAGTTTCACAGTGTGCACTCAATAAAAATGTAGTTGTGTAGTTTCACAGTGTGCACTCAATAAAAATGTAGTTGTGTAGTTTCACAGTGTGCACTCAATAAAAATGTAGTTGTGTAGTTTCACAGTGTGCACTCAATAAAAATGTAGTTGTGTAGTTTCACAGTGTGCACTCAATAAAAATGTAGTTGTGTAGTTTCACAGTGTGCACTCAATAAAAATGTAGTTGTGTAGTTTCACAGTGTGCACTCAATAAAAATGTAGTTGTGTAGTTTCACAGTGTGCACTCAATAAAAATGTAGTTGTGTAGTTTCACAGTGTGCACTCAATAAAAATGTAGTTGTGTAGTTTCACAGTGTGCACTCAATAAAAATGTAGTTGTGTAGTTTCACAGTGTGCACTCAATAAAAATGTAGTTGTGTAGTTTCACAGTGTGCACTCAATAAAAATGTAGTTGTGTAGTTTCACAGTGTGCACTCAATAAAAATGTAGTTGTGTAGTTTCACAGTGTGCACTCAATAAAAATGTAGTTGTGTAGTTTCACAGTGTGCACTCAATAAAAATGTAGTTGTGTAGTTTCACAGTGTGCACTCAATAAAAATGTAGTTGTGTAGTTTCACAGTGTGCACTCAATAAAAATGTAGTTGTGTAGTTTCACAGTGTGCACTCAATAAAAATGTAGTTGTGTAGTTTCACAGTGTGCACTCAATAAAAATGTAGTTGTGTAGTTTCACAGTGTGCACTCAATAAAAATGTAGTTGTGTAGTTTCACAGTGTGCACTCAATAAAAATGTAGTTGTGTAGTTTCACAGTGTGCACTCAATAAAAATGTAGTTGTGTAGTTTCACAGTGTGCACTCAATAAAAATGTAGTTGTGTAGTTTCACAGTGTGCACTCAATAAAAATGTAGTTGTGTAGTTTCACAGTGTGCACTCAATAAAAATGTAGTTGTGTAGTTTCACAGTGTGCACTCAATAAAAATGTAGTTGTGTAGTTTCACAGTGTGCACTCAATAAAAATGTAGTTGTGTAGTTTCACAGTGTGCACTCAATAAAAATGTAGTTGTGTAGTTTCACAGTGTGCACTCAATAAAAATGTAGTTGTGTAGTTTCACAGTGTGCACTCAATAAAAATGTAGTTGTGTAGTTTCACAGTGTGCACTCAATAAAAATGTAGTTGTGTAGTTTCACAGTGTGCACTCAATAAAAATGTAGTTGTGTAGTTTCACAGTGTGCACTCAATAAAAATGTAGTTGTGTAGTTTCACAGTGTGCACTCAATAAAAATGTAGTTGTGTAGTTTCACAGTGTGCACTCAATAAAAATGTAGTTGTGTAGTTTCACAGTGTGCACTCAATAAAAATGTAGTTGTGTAGTTTCACAGTGTGCACTCAATAAAAATGTAGTTGTGTAGTTTCACAGTGTGCACTCAATAAAAATGTAGTTGTGTAGTTTCACAGTGTGCACTCAATAAAAATGTAGTTGTGTAGTTTCACAGTGTGCACTCAATAAAAATGTAGTTGTGTAGTTTCACAGTGTGCACTCAATAAAAATGTAGTTGTGTAGTTTCACAGTGTGCACTCAATAAAAATGTGTTCTTTTACATGTTCTTCACATAAAATGAGCCAAAGCCAACGAGTCCAGATTGAATAAATAATTAATTGCATTTTTCATTTAGTAAACACTGAAAATGGGCCCCACAGACCTCAACACCACACAAGGGTTAATGAAAAACAGTAGCACCCACAACTTTTCATGTTAGCAGTTTCCAGACAGACACGGCCAATGTTAGCGTGGGTGTTGTAGAGGGCTTTGGGATTAACACGCATCAAGATGAAGACATAAAATGACGTTAGTGACAAAAACATCACTAGGAATGGCATCCCAACTTTCTGTATCACACTAGTAGTAGTCAGGCAGGGCCAAAGTGTTCTAAAAACACATGACAAGATGACATAAGGCTGGTTTACAGTAGATCTAAGGACTGTCTGTGGACAGTTGTCACATTCTAGTGGTCTACAGACATGTTGTTGGACCGAGTATAAACCAGTCTTTATGTGGGGCTGTTTAAGAGGGATGCTGGTGTACCAACCAACAAGAAGACGACAGAAAATAACTCATTCCAGCTCTGTATCTCGTTAGTAGTAGTCAGGGCCAATCTGGGGACCTGTGGGTGGTGGGCGTTTTAAACTATTTTCATTATGGACTGATTCTGCCACGTCTCCCACCTACTCTCCCCACACACACACACACACACACACACACACACACACACACACACACACACACACACACACACACACACACACACACACACACACACACACACACACACACACACACACACACACACACACACACACACACACACGTCGTCTCCCCCAGAGAGATGTGACCTCTTTATGTTGATGCCTCTAATGTTCTCCCATCAGACAGAGTAAAGAACGAGGCCTAATCTCCATATGGAAAATGAAGAGATTCAGAGGGTCTGTGTGAATGTGTGGTGAGGAGGAGTCAGACTACGATGTATACTAAAGGACTGGAAAAGTAGACCACTGCAGATCTTAGGACTATACAGTCAACACTCCAGCCAACACGGAGTAGTTCAATGTCCATATAAGGAAGTATAACTAAATAAGGAAGAATGACTAGTTGCTGTCTGTCTTTGTTGTGTATCACAATGTATTGTATAAGTAGGTGCTCTCTTAACCAGCTGCTTCAGACATACAATAGGTCATAGAAATAGAATAGAATAGAGATTCTATATCTTTGCTGTAGGTGGTTTCTTACCCAGCTCGATGCTTCGGCTTCTTCTCCAGAATCCCGTCTCTGGAGACCAGCTTGTTGAACACCAGGATACCAATCACCATGTTGACCTGTTCATAGAGAAGGAACACCTTCACATATATATTCATATACCTGAGGGAAACCTGAATATATTTAGTCATAAACCTGAAGGAAACCTGAATATATTTAGTCATGTACCTGAGGGAAACCTGAATATATTTAGTCATAAACCTGAAGGAAACCTGAATATATTTAGTCATAAACCTGAAGGAAACCTGAATATATTTAGTCATATACCTGAGGGAAACCTGAATATATTTAGTCATATACCTGAGGGAAACCTGAATATATTTAGTCATGTACCTGAGGGAAACCTGAATATATTTAGTCATATACCTGAGGGAAACCTGAATATATTTAGTCATATACCTGAGGGAAACCTGAATATATTTAGTCATATACCTGAGGGAAACCTGAATATATTTAGTCATGTACCTGAGGGAAACCTGAATATATTTAGTCATGTACCTGAAGGAAACCTGAATATATTTAGTCATATACCTGAAGGAAACCTGAATATATTTAGTCATATACCTGAAGGAAACCTGAATATATACTGTATAGTCATGTACCTGAGGGAAACCTGAATATATTTCGTCATGTACCTGAGGGAAACCTGAATATATTTAGTCATGTACCTGAGGGAAACCTGAATATATTTAGTCATGTACCTGAGGGAAACCTGAATATATTTAGTCATATACCTGAGGGAAACCTGAATATATTTAGTCATATACCTGAGGGAAACCTGAATATATTTAGTCATGTACCTGAGGGAAACCTGAATATATTTAGTCATATACCTGAGGGAAACCTGAATATATTTATATTTAGTCATATACCTGAGGGAAACTTGAATATATTTAGTCATATACCTGAGGGAAACTTGAATATATTTAGTCATATGGGGCGGCTGGTAGGCTACCGGTTCAAAGTACTGGGCCACTGACTGAAAGGTTGCCGGTTTGAATCCCAGAGACAAATGAAAACATATAACTAGTTACACTCCCTGATATTCAACTGTTTACAGAGAAAAGCAGTGTAACTGGTGAGAATCAGCCTGGCTCTCCCACTCACCAACACGACTCCATTACACTAAGAGGACATTGTCAAGGTCTGAAGGGAGACATTTACATTTTCATAGAGGGGGAACAAGGCAGGATTGGGGTCACTTCCATTTCAATAAAGGAAGTAAACAGAAATGTGGATTCCAACTCCAATCCTCCTAATGGAATGGACCCCAGTCCTGGAATAAGGTGAGGGAACAATGTCACATCTAAAGACACTTATGTACTTCAGGATAGTTAGCTGAATTAGTATGTCAATAAGATGTTATTATCCTTGTGAAATACAAAAGGTGATTGACATCATTAGTGTACCGTACACATTCTGGCTCTCCTCTATTCTGATCTCTCTCCTCTATTCTGATCTCTCTCCTCTATTCTGATCTCTCTCCTCTATTATGATCTTTCTATAGTATGATCTCTCTCCTCTAGTATGATCTCTCTCCTCTAGTATGATCTCTCTCCTCTATTATGATCTCTGTTCTATTATGATCTCTCTTCTATTATGATCTCTCTCCTCTATTATGATCTCTCTCCTCTATTATGATCTTTCTATAGTATGATCTCTCTCCTCTAGTATGATCTCTCTCCTCTAGTATGATCTCTCTCCTCTATTATGATCTCTCTCCTCTATTATGATCTCTGTTCTATTATGATCTCTCCTCTATTCTGATCTCTCTCCTCTATTATGATCTTTCTATAGTATGATCTCTCTCCTCTAGTATGATCTCTCTCCTCTAGTATGATCTCTCTCCTCTATTATGATCTCTCTCCTCTATTATGATCTCTGTTCTATTATGATCTCTCTTCTATTCTGATCTCTCTCCTCTATTCTGATCTCTCTCCTCTATTATGATGTTTCTATAGTATGATCTCTCTCCTCTAGTATGATCTCTCTCCTCTAGTATGATCTCTCTCCTCTATTATGATCTCTCTCCTCTATTATGATCTCTGTTCTATTATGATCTCTCTTCTATAATGATCTCTCTCCTCTATTATGATCTATCTCTATATTAATATCTCTATATATTATGATCTCTCTATATTATGATCTCTCTCTATATTATGATCTCTCTCTATATTATGTTCTCTCTATATTATGATCTCTCTCCTCTATTATGATCTCTCTATATTATGATCTCTCTCTCTATTATGTTCTCTCTATATTATAATCTCTCTCCTCTATTATAATCTCTCTCCTCTATTATGATCTCTCTCCTCTGTTATGATCTCTCTCCTCTATTATGGTCTCTCTCTTCTATTATGAGCTCTCTCTTCTATTATGATCTCTCTATATTATGATCTCTCTCCTCTATTATGATCTCTCCTCTATTCTGATCTCTCTATATTATGATCTCTCTCTCTATTATGTTCTCTCTATATTATAATCTCTCTCCTCTATTATGATCTCTCTCCTCTATTATGATCTCTCTCCTCTATTATGATCTCTCTCCTCTATTATGGTCTCTCTCTTCTATTATGAGCTCTCTCTTCTATTATGATCTCTCTATATTATGATCTCTCTCCTCTATTATGATCTCTCCTCTATTCTGATCTCTCTATATTATGGTCTCTCTATATTATGGTCTCTCTCCTCTATTATGATCTCGCTCCTCTATTCTTCCTCTCCTCTGTTGTAAAGTGACATCTAGGGCTGTATGGCTTACTCATGGCACTGACATTAAATGAACTAACTCGCAAGACCTGACCTCTATGTTCCCATCAATCCAACACCAGAACCTTCAGGGAGGCTTTGTCTGTCTGACAGCAGCTGCTGTTATTTTACAAAGCAAAAGCACCTCCTTAGACAAACAGTAACTCAAACACTAACACCAGATTTGCAATAATTGCCCCTTGTGGGATACATCAAGTATTTTGAATGGCATTTAATCAGTGCTTACTGCTTTGATGAAAAATGTCAAGATTTTGGAAGGAGGCTACACTCTTAGCAAAAAAGCTAGTCCCATAAGATCATTTTTTCCTTTTTGGTTCCAGGTAGAACCCTTTTGAGTTCAATGTAGAACCTTCTGCAGAAAGTTTTTTTCAATGGAATCTAAACGGGTTCTTCAAAGGGTTCTCCTATGGGCACAGCCCCAAAAACCTTTTAGGGCCTAGATAGCACCTTTTTTTCTAAGAGTGTAGACAGTGATTGTAGTAAACACTAAGAATCAACCTTTCTTTCAGCAAACACTTCCTGTTTTACAAAATGTACATTTACAACAATAACCAACAAGGCAATGAATGAGTATATGTTTTATATGTGATAGTATGTACTGTATGTACTGTATGCTCATCCTGCCTGTAAACCAATATTATTTATGGGATAATTTAGACACCTTCAACCTTGAATAGTACTTAACCTAAACATACAATGATACTGCAAGCCTTCTCCCTTTTAATGAGCAGATAGGCACTGTAATACTATAAACATACTTTAATCAGCAGTACTGTAATACTATAATACATACTTTAATCAGCAGTACTGTAATACTATAAAACATACTTTAATCAGCAGTACTGTAATACTATAATACATACTTTAATCTACAGTACTGTAATACTATAAAACATACTTTAATCAGCAGTACTGTAATACTATAATACATACTTTAATCTACAGTACTGTAATACTATAATACATACTTTAATCTACAGTACTGTAATACTATAATACATACTTTAATCTACAGTACTGTAATACTATAATACATACTTGAATCTACAGTACTGTAATACTATAATACATACTTTAATCGAAAGTACTGTAATACTATAAAACATACTTTAATCTACAGTACTGTAATACTATAAAGCACACTGTAATCAGCAGTACTGTAATAATAAATACATACTTTAATTAGCAGTACTGTAATAATATAATATGCACTTTAATTAGCAGTACTGTAATACAGTAATATGTACTTTAATCAGCAGTACTGTAATAATGTAATATGTACTTTAATCAGCAGTATTGTAATACTATAAAACACACTGTAATCAGCAGTACTGTAATACTATAATACATACTTTAATCAGCAGTACTGTAATACTATAAAACACACTGTAATCAGCAGTACTGTAATAATAAATACATACTTTAATTAGCAGTACTGTAATAATATAATATGTACTTTAATCAGCAGTACTGTAATACTATAATATGTAGTTTAATCAGCAGTACTGTAATACTATAATATGTACTTTAATCAGCAGTACTGTAATGCTATAATATGTACTTTAATCAGCAGTACTATAATACATACCAGAACCACTGCTGCTGCCGGTCCAACAAAGGCATACAGGAGACCACCTTCTAGAGATAGCCAGCAACTGTAGAGAGAGGAGGAG
The DNA here is from genome assembly GCF_045791955.1 of Oncorhynchus clarkii lewisi. NCBI lineage: Eukaryota > Metazoa > Chordata > Actinopteri > Salmoniformes > Salmonidae > Oncorhynchus > Oncorhynchus clarkii. Next base: position 87,018,387 of record NC_092147.1, on the reverse strand, counting down.
AGGAAAAGAGAGGAGAAGAGCAGAGAGGAGGAGAGGAGTGGAGAGGAGAGGAGTGAAGAGGAGAGGAGTGGAGTGGAGTGGAGAGGAGAAGAGAAAAGAAGAGAAGAGAAGAGAAGAGAAGAGAAGAGAAGAGAAGAGGAGAGGAGAGGAGAGGAGAGGAGAGGAGAGGAGAGGAGAGGAGAGGAGAGGAGTTGAGTGGAGAGGAGTGGGGAAGAGAAGAGGAGTGGAGTGGAGAGGAGTGGAGAAGAGAAGTGGAGAGGAGAGGAGAAGAGAAGAGAGGAGTGGAGTTGAGTGGAGAGGAGTGGGGAAGAGAAGAGGAGTGGAGTGGAGAGGAGTGGAGAAGAGAAGTGGAGTGGAGTGGAGAGAAGTGGAGAGGAGATGAGGAGTGGATTGGAGAGGAGCGGAGAGGAGAAGAGAAGAGGAGTGGAGAGAAGTGGAGAGGAGAAGAGAAGAGGAGTGGATTGGAGAGGAGCGGAGAGGAGAAGGGGAGACATCAGCTAGCGAACCAACTCCCACAAAGAAACGAAACCCCAGAATCACATCAACTTAATGGTGCACAGCTGCATACAGTTGTGTTATCCTCCAGTGTCAAGGGAGTACAGGCATATGCTGTGGTTCTGCTTCAGGAAGTTTTACTGGGGAATAAAATGCTAACGAGAGTTTTAAAACATGCTTTATGTACTAGTATTCAGCTGGGACACAACTCAGGAGGAGATGGGGGTTTGTCAGAATCTTCTAAAATGCCCACTGGGGTTGTCTTGGGGTTTGTCAGGTTTGTAGGGTTCACCCTAGCCTAGCTAACCAAGTTTTCACATTTGTGTTTTTTCTTCAGAAATCATTGCATGTGGGTACATTCATGTGTGCTTAATATATTATTGCTCTCAGATTTTTTTTAATTCACAGATTTTAGATGTGAAATAAAACAATATTTTTTTGCAAATATCTTTAACTGTGCTATGTTGTTGTCCCACCCAGCTATCTTAGGATGAATGCACCACCTGTAAGTCTGCCTGCATAACAGCATCTGCTTAATCACTAAAATGTAAAATGTAAATGTTTTGCATATACACTAACGTTCAAAAGTTTGGGGTCACTTAGAAATGTCTTTGTTTTTGAAAGAAAAGCCATTGTCCATTATAATAACATAAAATTGATCAGAAATACAGTGTAGACATTGTTAATGTTGTAAATGACTATTGTAGCTGGAAACGGCTGTTTGGAATATCTACATAGGCGTACAGAGGCCCATTATCAGCAACCATCACTCCTGTGTTCCAATGGCACGTTGTGTTAGTTAATCCAAGTTTATCATTTTAAAAGGCTAATTGATCATTAGAAAACCCTTTTGCAATTATGTTAGCACAGCTGAAAACTGTTGTCCTCGTTAAAGAAGCAATATTATTATCATTAATTAACATTTTTGTAATACTGATGTCACAAATGTAAAATGTGTAAAGTTCTTTATTAAAAATGTAGTTATTTGTTCCATTTGACTGTGTAAAACCTAGTAGAACTACTTATTTATCTGAGTGAGGCGGATGTAGAACGTTTAGCAAAAAACACATGATTCTTTGTCTCTCTGAAATGAAACCATCGTGTGATAGATTTGAGACAAATACGTGTCATTGAACAACCCCTTGATTGCAGACACCTGTGTGTGTGTCCTTTCAAAGTATATAAAGTAGTGACCCACAGTGTTTGTCATTACACCCTGATGAAGACAGCTTGTCTGTCAAACGTTGGTTATTAAACTCCTAGAGTGTGAGGCTCTCCTTTGTAATTGAACAAGCCCATGCCATGATTAGATAGTGAGAAAACACACCCATCTAGTTCTTTAAACAATAAAAGCTAATTTACCAACATTTCTGAAAATGAAACTGTTCTGATTTAAATTACCATTGACACAATTAGTATGAGGCGTTACAGATGAAAACAATTGCATTTTGGGATATAGACAGTGATAACCATGAGCAAATGCCACATGCTATACATTATAATCGTTACTAAAATATCAGAACTACCAAGGTGACACATAGGTAGAAAGAAAGAAGTGAGAAAAAAACATACTACTGGGGTGTCCCATAGCCTTTTGCTTTGGTGAATCCCATTGAGACGGCAACCACCAAGGCAGGTAATCCTGAAAAAGACAAGAATGAACACATGAACAATAAGACAGGTAGTTCTGAATGCTTGTTTCATTGTGCCGTACAGCCGTCATACAGAATGTCCTCCAGAATGTCATACAGAATGTCATCCAGAATGTCATACAGCCGTCATACAGCCGTCATACAGAATGTCATACAGAATGTCATCCAGAATGTCATACAGCCGTCATACAGAATGTCATACAGAATGTCATACAGAATGTCATACAGCCGTCATACAGAATGTCCTCCAGAATGTCATACAGAATGTCCTCCAGAATGTCATACAGAATGTCATACAGCCGTCATGCAGAATGTCATACAGAATGTCTTACAGAATGTCATACAGCCGTCATGCAGAATGTCATACAGAATATCTTACAGAATGTCATACAGAATGTCATACAGAATGTCATACAGAATGTCATTCAGCCGTCATCCAGAATGTCATCCAGAATGTCACACAGCCGTCATACAGAATGTCATACAGAATGTCATACAGCCGTCATACAGCCGTCATACAGCCGTCATACAGAATGTCATACAGAATGTCATACAGCCGTCATACAGAATGTCATACAGCCGTCATACAGAATGTCGTACAGAATGTCATACAGCCGTCATACAGAATGTCATACAGTCGTCATACAGCCGTCATACAGAATGTCATACAGAATGTCATACAGAATGTCATACAGAATGTCATGCAGCCATCATCCAGAATGTCATCCAGAATGTCATCCAGAATGTCATCCAGAATGTCATACAGAATGCCATACAGAATGTCATCCAGAATGTCATACAGAATGCCATACAGAATGTCTTCCAGAATGTGCAGGTTAACTATCTCCTTCATCATTAGCTCCATAGAGGCAGTGTTCTGCAGATAGAACTCCAGTCAAGATAAGAAGCTTAGTGTATTTAAAGATAGAATCATTAGTTGCTTGGTTTTATAAATTAATGATATATACCCACTGATTCTTGAACAATATAACTTATAAATGCCTCATGAGCTTAGTTCAACTGTCGTACCCCATCAGAACCCCAAATATAAGTATGATTTACCCCAATGTTTGTTCACAATGTGAATGTAAACAAACACTGTATAGCCTCAGATAATGATTCTGTTTACTAATTCAAACAGCAGTTTCCGTAGTGTAGTGGTTATCACGTTTGCCTCACACGAGAAAGGTCCCTGGTGCAAAAACACATTTCTCTGATACATACGAGAAGCACCTGATTTGTAACAGAGAATGCCACTTTTCATAAATACCTCATTATGGGAATTACATGCAAAGAATATCAGTGAAATTCGTATTATTCCTTGTAGATTCTTGAACTCTCAGTTTCAGTAGAGTAGAGTGCTTTTCATGCTTGACTCACACAAGATATGTCTCCGGTTCAAAACCAGGTCCACAAGAGATCTCTGACACGTGAGAAGTACCTGATTTGTAACAGAGAATTTTGCTTTTCATGAATGCCTCATAACTAGGTAAGTCAGTTAAGAACAAATTCATATTTACAATGATGGCCTACCGGGGAACAGTGAGTTAACTGCCTTGTTCAGGAGCTGAACGACTGATTTTTACCTTGTCAGCTCAGGGATTCGATCAAGCAACCTTCTGGTTACTGACACAACGCTCTAACCACTAGGCTACCTGCTGGTTACTGGCCCAACGCTCTAACCACTAGGCTACCTGCTGGTTACTGGCCCAACACTCTAACCACTAGGCTACCTGCTGGTTACTGGCCCAACGCTCTAACCACTAGGCTACCTGTTGGTTACTGGCCCAACCCTCTAACCACTAGGCTACCTGCTGGTTACTGGCCCAACACTCTAACCACTAGGCTACCTGCTGGTTACTGGCCCAACCCTCTAACCACTAGGCTACCTGCTGGTTACTGGCCCAACGCTCTAACCACTAGGCTACCTGCTGGTTACTGGCCCAATGCTCTAACCACTAGGCTACCTGCTGGTTACTGGCCCAACCCTCTAACCACTAGGCTACCTGCTGGTTACTGGCCCAATGCTCTAACCACTAGGCTACCTGCTGGTTACTGGCCCAATGCTCTAACCACTAGGCTACCTGCTGGTTACTGACACAACGCTCTAACCACTAGGCTACCTGCCGCCCCAAAAACTATATTTCATAACTTGATTTCATGGAAGGTCAGTCCTTACATCCGGAGATACATCTATGAATTTGAATGTGGTTACATTTCTTCAGGCCCGTCACTCAACTTCCTTTTTCCAAAAGTTATTGTTATTGTTTCAATGTGGGATTCTAGCTTTAAGAGCAGTGCTACCTACACACACAGTAACACAACGAAAACAATCCCTATGAGAGACTACAGTGGGTCTCCCTCTCTGGTACATGGGGCTTGTTCCCCCTCTACACCACCTGGATCTCTGTTATGGATTGTTGCAGTCCATCCGGGAATATAAACACCTTCCTTCTCGGCATGGCCTGGGAACACACACACACACACACACACACACACACACACACACACACACACACACACACACACACACACACACACACACACACACACACACACACACACAGCCTGGGAAGGATTTACTGATGCAGTCACATTTCCTGGAGGTGGGGGCGGAGACCTTGTGGTCGTCCACTTGTCTCTCCCAGTGCTGAAGAGGTAAATGGGCCTCTAATGTACGGCGCTATGGCATAAATCACGTAGCCTCCAGAGCTCTGATCTACACACACGTTCATGTAAACACACGCTAAGCACACACACCAACGTTGCTTGATTTACTGTAAAAAAAAAGAAGCTAATATTTACAATCTGAACAAGATGAGAAAATCAATTCCTACTTTAAACTATAAACCCCACAGAGATGTTAGATTATACTGAACACCTGCAGTACAAAAAGCAACATGTAATGTTGATGCTTGAGGATTGTATTGGTTCTTCCCATAAGTTTCATAACTGTTGACTCATACTTTCTGACAGTATCATATCCTCACAGAGCTGCTACAATGGATGAGTCTACAGAGATGCTACAATGGATGAGTCTACAGAGATGCTCTACAATGGATGACAATGGATCTACAAAGATGCAACACTGGATGAGTCTACAGAGCTGCTACACTGGATGAGTCTACAGAGCTGCTACAATGGATGAGTCTACAGAGATGCTACAATGGATGAGTCTACAGAGATGCTGCAATGGATGAGTCTACAGAGATGCTCCAATGGATGAGTCTATAGAGATGCTACAATGGATGAGTCTACAGAGATGCTACAATGGATGAGTCTACAGAGATGCTACAATGGATGAGTCTACAGAGATGCTACAATGGATGAGTTTACTGTTATTTGTTCTCAGAGACGTCCTCTCATATTAAGTTCTGTGCAGTTGCAGGACAAAAGATACAGCACAGATACAACTCATCTATTTTCTTCTCGCCTAACATGACCATACAACATCTAACCTTCTAACATCGACCAAGACCACACGATTTTATCATTTACATTTAGAATGTCTATATATATATCAGCCTTTACCTACTCACCTCTCTCTCTCTCTCTCTCTCTCTCTCTCTCTCTCTCTCTCTCTCTCTCTCTATCTCTCTCTCTCTCTCTCTCTCTCTCTCTCATTTCAATTTTCTTTATCGGCACAAGGTAACATTGTACATATTGTAGTTCGGCCTAGGACTGCAATGATGAATGAAGAGAGAGAGTCTTGTTTGTTGCTAGGTAACAGGAGGAATGAGTGTGTGGGCTCTTTCGTCATCAATTGGATTCTTAATAGAGATGTGGGAAGTGTCTTTGCTGTAAGTAAGAGGTCTTTGGATGAGACGTCCGTAGAGGTCTTCACAGACACACCTGTATCCAAATACCTGAGACCTGATCCGGGACCAAAGCCGGTCTGGATCCAGAATTCTAAATACTGTCGGTTCTGATATGAATGTCATGGGTCTCTGGTATGTGTCATTTTAACTGATTTGTCCAGGAAGACCCATACAGATCAGAACACGACTGCTGCAGTAGAGATAGAGAGAAATGGTATAATTTATGCTGCTGCTTTTTGCTTTTCACGAGAGGGGCGCATGTAGCATGTTGTTGTTGTTGGCCAATCAGAAGTCATCAAAGCGGCAATAGGCTACAGTCATAGAGCCTCTCTGTGGGACAAAAGTTAGGAGATATCTAATCAATGGAAGATGTGATTAAAATGATGGAATCAACATATGTTAATTCAACATCAACATATGTTAAAATAGAGTGTTTCTATGATTTGTAGTAAAGAAGATACAGGAAGATAAGTGTTTCCAATGACACCCTCCGTGTGCATCTTGTAATTTTACTTCGCCTTCTAATTGGTTGGTCACTGGAAACACCTATCTTCTTTTTTTTACTACAAAATATAGAAACGCGCCATTTTCACATGTTGATGTTGGGATGATGAAGATTAAAAAATGATAAAAATGTTTTAATTTCCCTTCAAAGGAAAAGGACAGGCTACAACGACCCAGAGCCAACAGGTAGCCTGCTACAACGACCCAGAGCCAACAGGTAGCCTGCTACAATGACCCAGAGCCAACAGGTAGCCTGCTACAACGACCCAGAGCCAACAGGTATCCTGCTACAACGACCCAGAGCCAACAGGTAGCCTGCTACAACGACCCAGAGCCAACAGGTAGCCTGCTACAACGACCCAGAGCCAACAGGTAGCCTGCTTCAACGACCCAGAGCCAACAGGTAGCCTGCTACAACGACCCAGAGCCAACAGGTAGCCTGCTACAACGACCCAGAGCCAACAGGTAGCCTGCTACAACGACCCAGAGCCAACAGGTAGCCTGCTACAACGACCCAGAGCCAACAGATAGCCTGCTACAACGACCCAGAGCCAACAGGTAGCCTGCTAAAACGACCCAGAGCCAACAGGTAGCCTGCTACAACGACCCAGAGCCAACAGGTAGCCTGCTACAACGACCCAGAGCCAACAGGTAGCCTGCTACAACGACCCAGAGCCAACAGGTAGCCTGCTACAACAACCCAGAGCCAACAGGTAGCCTGCTACAACGACCCAGAGCCAACAGGTAGCCTGCTACAATGACCCAGAGCCAACAAGTAGCCTGCTACATTATATTCTGAATGGAGTTGTTGTTTGTAGGAAGAGAAAGTGCATGCAACCTCAGTTAGCCTAGCTAACTAGCTTCTCCCTGTTTGATGCAGCCAAGACAGCTACTACGTCATCATATTGGATGATAATTAGCCTAGCTAGCTAGCTAGCTTAACTAGCTTCTCCCTGTTTGATGCAGCCAAGACAGATACTACGTCATCATATTGGATGATAATTAGCCTAGCTAGCTAGCTTAACTAGCTTCTCCCTGTTTGATGCAGCCAAAACAGATACTACGTCATCATATTGGGTTATAATTAGCCAAGCTAGCTAGCTTAACAAGCTTCTCCCTGTTTGATGCAGCCAAGACAGATACTAACTACATCATCATATTGGATGATAATTAGCCCAGCTAGCTAGCTTCTCCCTGTTTGATGCAGCCAAGACAGATACTACGTCATCATATTGGATGATAATTAGCCTAGCTAGCTAGCTTAACTAGCTTCTCCCTGTTTGATGCAGTCAAGACAGAAACTACGTCATCATATTGGATGATAATTAGCCTAGCTAGCTAGCTATTAGTCTACTACAGCGAGTGTTGGCTTGGTTGGTTGAGGTATCTCGACCCCTCCTCCCTGTTCCTGTGTCACTTGCTCACACTCACAGTAGCCTACACATACAGCCCGGCCCCTGCTACAGCATCACCTCTCTCTCCCTCCACTCACAGTAGCCTACACACACAGCCCGGCCCCTGCTAGAGCATTACCTCTCTCTCCCTCCTCTCACAGTAGCCTACACACACAGCACGGCCCCTGCTAGAGAGTCACCTCTCTCTCTCCCTCCTCTCACAGTAGTCTACACACACAGCCCGGCCCCTGCTACAGCATCACCTCTCTCTCCCTCCTCTCACAGTAGTCTACACACACAGCATGGCCCCTGCTAGAGCATCACCTCTCTCCCTCCTCTCACAGTAGCCTACACACACAGCCTGGCCCCTGCTAGAGAGTCACCTCTCACCTCTCTCTCTCCCTCCTCTCACAGTAGCCTACACACACAGCCTGGCCCCTGCTAGAGAGTCATCTCTCTCTCCCTCCTCTCACAGTAGCCTAATCACAGCACGGCCCCTGCTAGAGCATCACTGTATACTGTAGTCCAGAGAGAGACAGAGAGAGAGAGAGAGAGAGAGAGAGAGAGAGAGAGAGAGAGAGAGAGAGAGAGAGAGAGAGAGAGAGAGAGAGAGAGAGAGAGAGAGAGAGAGAGAGAGAGACAGAGAGAGAGAGAGAGAGAGAGAGAGAGAGAGAGAGAGAGAGAGAGAGAGAGAGAGAGAGAGAGAGATGAAGAGAAAAGGGAGGGGTAGAGAGATAAATAGACACATTAAAGAACAGAGCTACGAACCAATAGAGAGACCAAGACATTTCAGAGTCATGACCCATGAGACAGAGACACTCACCCCATCCCAGACAGAGACACTCACCCCATCCCAGACAGAGACACTCACCCCATCCCAGACAGAGACACTCACCCCATCCCAGACAGAGACACTCACCCCATCCCAGACAGAGACACTCTTCCCATCCCAGACAGAGACACTCACCCCATCCCAGACAGAGGAACCTCTTCCTGATGAGCCTGGTGCGGACCTTCCCAGTGACGGCCATGTAGGACTGCCAAGCCTCCGTCAGGACCCAGCAGAACGACGCCAGGAAGAAGAAGTGAAGGAAGGCTGTTGTCATGGTACAGACACCCTGTTCATGACCAAGAAAAGGGACAATGAGGTTCTGGATGGTAAAGCCTTGTGAAGAACATGAGTGAGCGGGACAGCAATGGCCAACAACATCAACTTCATAGACCAGTATTCACAAAGTGTCTCAGAGTGGGATAAACTGATACAGGATCCGTTTTATCTTTTAGATAATAATGAATGACGTTAGATGAACGAGGAGGACCTGATCCTAGATCAGCACATACGAGCCTAAGATTATTACAATAATTGACTGTGTCAATTCTGTGATTCCCATAATGCACCACAGTTTGATCACATAAAAGCAGTCACAAAAGCATCGAAGTGTCGTATAACTATTCTACTCAGGTATAAAACACAGTCGGTCTGAACTGCAAATTTAAAGCTTCTGCTAAATGGTATATTGGTTAGTTAGACAAATACATTTTGTAATGGGACCCTGTCTCTAACAGTAATGGTACCCTGTCTCTAACAGTAATGGGACCCTGTCTCTAACAGTAATGGTACCCTGTCTCTAACAGTAATGGTACCCTTGTCTCTAACAGTAATGGGACCCTGTCCTGAACAGTAATGGTACCCTGTCCTGAACAGTAATGGTACCCTGTCCTGAACAGTAATGGTACCCTGTCCTGAACAGTAATGGTACCCTGTCTCTAACAGTAATGGTACCCTGTCCTGAACAGTAATAGTACCCTGTCCTGAACAGTAATGGTACCCTGTCCTGAACAGTAATAGTACCCTGTCTCTAACAGTAATAGTACCCTGTCCTGAACAGTAATGGTACCCTGTCTCTAACAGTAATAGTACCCTGTCTCTAACAGTAATGGTACCCTGTCTCTAACAGTAATGGTACCCTGTCCTGAACAGTAATAGTACCCTGTCCTGAACAGTAATGGTACCCTGTCTCTAACAGTAATAGTACCCTGCCTCTAACAGTAATGGTACCCTGTCTCTAACAGTAATGGTACCCTGTCTCTAACAGTAATGGTACCCTGTCTCTAACAGTAATGGTACCCTGTCTCTAACAGTAATGGTACCCTGTCTCTAACAGTAATCGTTCCCTGCCCTGAGCATTAAGTGAATAAGAATGTTGGTTAGAATCCCATGACTGCAGCAACAGGAAAGACAGACAGACAGACAGACAGACAGACAGACAGACAGCACTACTACTAATGATCAGATTGGGAGCCAGAGAACCAGGTTGACTGACTGACTGACACAAAAGCCATGGCTCTGCATTTCTCTGCCTGCAGCACACACTCATTAGTGTGCAACACTAGTGATCGAACAGGAAGGCACGTGAAGCAAGGTCAAGCTATCTACATGGAGAGGGAGTGTTTGTGTGTGTGTGTGTGTGTGTGTGTGTGTGTGTGTGTGTGTGTGTGTGTGTGTGTGTGTGTGTGTGTGTGTGTGTGTGTGTGTGTGTGTGTGTGTGTGTGTGTGTGTGTGTGTGTGTGTTTATTTTTGTTTAACTATCCTTGTTGGTACCAGAAGTCCTCACAAGTGTAGAAAAACAAGGAAAATTCGGGGATGGGGTAAGTATCTGCTGGTCCCCATAAGGAAAAATGCTATTTTAGGCTTAGGGGTTAGGTTTAGGGTTAGGGTTATAATTATGGGTAGGTTTAATAGGGTTTCTGTTCATGCTGTTATCTAACCTAGGGTTAGGGTTAGGGTTAGCGTTATAATTATGGGTAGGTTTAATAGAGTTTCTGTTCATGCTGTTATCTAACCTAGGGTTAGGGTTAGGGTTAGGGTTAGGGTTATAATTATGGGTAGGTTTAATAGGGTTTCTGTTCATGCTGTTATCTAACCTAGGGTTAGGGTTAGGGTTAGGGTTAGGGTTAGGGTTAGGGTTAGGGTTATAATTATGGGTAGGTTTAAGAGGGTTTCTGTTTATGCTGTTATCTAACCTAGGGTTAGGGTTAGGGTTAGGGTTAGGCTTAGGGGTTAGGTTTAGGGTTATAATTATGGGTAGGTTTAAGAGGGTTTCTGTTTATGCTGTTATCTAACCTAGGGTTAGGGTTATAATTATGGTTAGGTTTAAGAGGGTTTCTGTTTATGCTGTTATCTAACCTAGGGTTGCACGAGCCTATAGCAACTTTCTGCCCTGTTTCTATACTATACATCCGACCGGTCTGGAGACGGTGAGAGAACAGGAAAGGCCAAGAGCTCCCAACAATTATGGTTAGGGTTAGAATGGTTAGGGTTATAATGGTTAGGGTTAGAATGGTTAGGGTTAGAATGGTTAGGGTTAGAATGGTTAGGGTTAGAATGGAGGTTAGGGTTAGAATGAAGGTTCGGGTTAGAATGGTTAGGGTTAGAATGGTTAGGGTTAGAATGGAGGTTAGGGTTAGAATGAAAGTTCGGGTTAGAATGAAGGTTAGGGTTAGAATGAAGGTTAGGGTTAGAATGGAGGTTAGGGTTAGAATGAAGGTTCGGGATAGAATGAAGGTTAGGGTTAGAATGAAGGTTAGGGTTAGACTGAAGGTTAGGGTTAGAATGAAGGTTAGGGTTAGAATGAAGGTTAGGGTTAGAATGAAGGTTAGGGTTAGAATGAAGGTTAGGGTTAGAATGAAGGTTCGGGTTAGAATGAAGGTTAGGGTTAAGGAAAGAGGCGATACCTCGTCAGTTGTCCAACTGAATGTATTCAACTGAAATTTGTCCTCTGAATCAGAGAGGTGCGGGTGGCTGCCAAAACCGACATACACGTCTTCGGTGCCCGGGGAACAGTGGGTTAACTGCCTTGCTCAGGGGCAGAACGACAGATTTGTACCTTGTCAGCTCAGGGACAAGGTAAAAATGGTTAGGGGTTAGAGTTAGGTTGAGGGTTAAGGTTTGGGGTAGGAGTTAGGTTGAGGGTAAGGGTTTGGGGTAGGAGTTAGGTTGAGGGTAAGGGTTAGGAGTTAGGTTGAGGGTAAGGGTTAGGGGTAGGGGTTAGGTTGAGGGTAAGGGTTAGGGGTTAGAATTAGGTTGAGTGTAAGGATTAGGGGTAGTAGTTAAGTTGAGGGTAAGGGTTAGGGGTAGGAGTTAGGTTGAGGGTAAGGGTTAGGGGTAGGAGTTAGGTTGAGGGTAAGGGTTAGGGTTAGGAGTTAGGTTGAGGGTAAGGGTTAGGGGTAGGGGTTAGGTTGAGGGTAAGGGTTAGGGGTTAGAGTTAGGTTGAGTGTAAGGATTAGGGGTAGTAGTTAAGTTGAGGGTAAGGGTTAGGGGTAGGAGTTAGGTTGAGGGTAAGGGTTAGGGGTAGGGGTAGGAGTTAGGTTGAGGGTAAGGGTTAGGGGTAGGAGTTAGGTTGAGGGTAAGGGTTAGGGGTAGTAGTTAGGTTGAGGGTAAGGGTTAGGGGTTAGAGTTAGGTTGAGGGTAAGGGTTAGGGGTTAGAGTTAGGTTGAGGGTAAGGGTTAGGGGTTAGAGTTAGGTTGAGGGTAAGGGTTAGGGGTAAGAGTTAGGTTGAGTGTAAGGGTTAGGGGTTAGAGTTAGGTTGAGGGTAAGGGTTAGGGGTAAAAGTTAGGTTGAGGGTAAGGGTTAGGGGTTAGAGTTAGGTTGAGGGTAAGGGGAAGGATTAGGGGTAGGAGTTAGGTTGAGGGTAAGGGTTAGGGGTAGGAGTTAGGGTTACAGTACGTATAGTGTAGAAAACGAAAACATAGAATGCACACCCCACATCACACCCTGACCTAACCAAATAGAGAAATAAAATGGCTCTCTAAGGTCAGGGCGTGACAGGAAATCAATTATTTGGTCCCCACAAGGATAGCAATACAAAACTCTCTGTGTGTGTATGTGTGTGTGTGTGTGTGTGTGTGTCTGTCTGTGTGTGTGTCTGTGTGTGTGTGTGTGTGTGTGTGTGTGTGTGCGCGCGCTTGTCCATCACTATTCTTCCTCTAAGCAGATAAAGCAACAGCCTGAATTTGTGCGTGAATCCATGAAAAAGAGGATTAGTGAATTAAGAAGTAGCCTTAATAAGCTTGGTGAAAGGGAAGTGACATGTACAGTGGGTAGTGAGAGGATTAAGCTGATGTCAGTTCAGACACTCTATGGTTTCAGTATTTCCTGTTTTTGAGCTGTGGTAATCTGAGTGTTATTACACAAAGAAGGGGAAACAGATGAGCATGTGTCAGCTCCTTCCAAATCCAAGACATCCACACTGTACTGGACTGGATAGTGATTAGATTAACATTCAACACATCCATCCTCTTGAATTAGAAAAGACACTTCATTTTAAAAAACGAAAGAAAACTGCACCCCCGTCACATAGTTTGCTATTAAGCTGAGGGATGGGGCTGGAGATGCTTTCATTGAAATGACCAATGAACAGCAGTATATATTGCAGATTGCGCCTTTAATGTTGATGGAAGCCACTGGAGATACTGACTAACCCATGTTGATGGAAGCCACTGGAGATACTGACTAACCCATGTTGATGGAAGCCACTGGAGATACTGACTAACCCATGTTGATGGAAGCCACTGGAGATACTGACATGTTCAGGCCATGTGAGAAAATGAAGTGATGTTTATCCATGGCCAGGAGGGATTTTAATCACTGGAGATACTGACTAACCCATGTTCAGGCCATGTGAGAAAATGAAGTGATGTTTATCCATGGCCAGGAGGGATTTTAATCACTGGAGATACTGACTAACCCATGTTCAGGCCATGTGAGAAAATGAAGTGATGTTTATCCATGGCCAGGAGGGATTTTAATCACTGGAGATACTGACTAACCCATGTTCAGGCCATGTGAGAAAATGAAGTGATGTTTATCCATGGCCAGGAGGGATTTTAATCACTGGAGATACTGACTAACCCATGTTCAGGCCATGTGAGAAAATTAAATGATGTTTACCCATGGCCAGGAGGGATTTTAATCACTGGAGATACTGACTAACCCATGTTCAGGCCATGTGAGAAAATGAAGTGATGTTTATCCATGGCCAGGAGGGATTTTAATCACTGGAGATACTGACTAACCCATGTTCAGGCCATGTGAGAAAATGAAGTGATGTTTATCCATGGCCAGGAGGGATTTTAATCACGCCTTTGTGGACACGGCTGTCACATGTTTTCCCTGAATTCATGCACACAGTCCTCTTTTGAACTCTTATACAACTGCCTGCTTTAGAACGAGATAGCACACCAATATTATGCCACGTGATCTCCCTATACCTCCCAGTTTGAATCACTATCATTTCAAATAGAGTCATGTTTTCTCAGTTCGAGGAGATGAGCACGAAGACATGCAATATGTGTTTTTGGAATGAGGGTATGGAACCCATTCATATTTGTATTAATCTGTGTGTGTTTCCGATGCTCCCTGTCATTTTAGGTCATTTATTGGACTATGTGAAGGGCTCCCTCAAAAATAGACCTTGGTCTCAATGGGGCTCCCCTTGCCTAAATAAAGGTTAAAAGGTTCACGGTTAAAATAAGGTTAAAATAAATGAATAACCACATTTGTTTGGTGTGAGTCATGTCAGATGTATTTAGAAAACAAATCTAAACAGAAAGACATTACCTTATTCAAAGTAATTAAAAAGAGATTGCTGTATTCTGATTTCCCCCCAGGTGTGTGTGTGTGTGTGTGTGTGTGTGTGTGTGTGTGTGTGTGTGTGTGTGTGTGTGTGTGTGTGTGTGTGTGTGTGTGTGCGTGCGTGCGTGCGTGCGTGCGTGTGTGTGTGTGTGTAGTTGTGTTTGTGTGTGTTGCATAATGCTACGTTACATAAAGTCTCTTCCTCCTCCTCCTCCTCCTCCTTCTTTTCTCGATCTTTCTTCTTATGGTTTCAGTGACAGTATATATGAACCAGACAGCCTGGCAGACATTAGATCTAGACAGGTGTTGAAGGAGAACTATAACACATTCTCTCTCCACACAGCCGACAGTAGATCTAGAGACAGGTGTTGAAGGAGAACTATAACACATTCTCTCTCCACACAGCAGACAGTAGGTCTAGAGACAGGTGTTGAAGGAGAACTATAACACATTCTCTCTCCACACAGCCGACAGTAGATCTAGAGACAGGTGTTGAAGGAGAACTATAACACATTCTCTCTCCACACAGCAGAGAGTAGATCTAGAGACAGGTGTTGAAGGAGACTATAACACATTCTCTCTCCACACAGCAGACAGTAGATCTAGAGACAGGTGTTGAAGGAGAACTATAACACATTCTCTCTCCACACAGCAGACAGTAGGTCTAGAGACAGGTGTTGAAGGAGAACTATAACACATTCTCTCTCCACACAGCAGACAGTAGGTCTAGAGACAGGTGTTGAAGGAGAACTATAACACATTCTCTCTCCACACAGCAGACAGTAGATCTAGAGACAGGTGTTGAAGGAGAACTATAACACATTCTCTCTCCACACAGCAGACAGTCGATCTAGAGACAGGTGTTGAAGGAGAACTATAACACATTCTCTCTCCACACAGCAGACAGTAGATCTAGAGACAGGTGTTGAAGGAGAACTATAACACATTCTCTCTCCACACAGCAGACAGTAGGTCTAGAGACAGGTGTTGAAGGAGAACTATAACACATTCTCTCTCCACACAGCAGACAGTAGGTCTAGAGACAGGTGTTGAAGGAGAACTATAACACATTCTCTCTCCACACAGCAGACAGTAGGTCTAGAGACAGGTGTTGAAGGAGAACTATAACACATTCTCTCTCCTCACAGCAGACAGTAGGTCT